>NC_052153.1:94616300-94916300 GCF_902713615.1 Scyliorhinus canicula
CTTGTCTTGTATCTTGCAGGCTCACCTCCTGCTGGTGTCCCTCGACCGCCTTCCGCAAATCTGCGGCTCACCTGGTGATAAGGCAGGATCATCCGGGGTCCCTAACACCCTACTGCAACTTCACAACACCCTGAAGTACATGTCCGGGGACGACACCGACTTCTTGTCATTGCCAACACCGATATCCTCCACCAAGCCACAGATACTCACCTCGGTTGGGCACTTTAGTGAAGAGGCACCTGGTGCGCACGACAGAAATGCTCCGGTACATCAGGTGGAGGTAGGGACCCACAAGGGGGGTTGACGGTCGGAGGGCTACTCAAACCCAGGGACTAGCTTCTGTCCAGAGAGGTTTAGCACTTCTGGAAGGGCAGTCCCGTCAAGTTGGAGATGCAGGCGCAGAGCTGGGGACTACATGACGGGATGTAGGCAACCATCCAGCTATTGCAAATGCACTTGGAGGAGTCCCAACTGTGAGGTTTGGCTGGACGGTTGAGATGCCACAGGTCAGACCTCCTAGTCGGCAAATCTGGGTCCGATCAGGTTTCCCCAGCGTGACAGCCCTGGCACGCACATCGTGTGGCCTCCTGTGTCTGCCCAGGCCCCAAGTCCTACCCATCCTGGCTCTCCTCCGCATCCTCCTTCTCCGGATGAGGCCTGTTGTTCTTCCCCCTCCTCCAGCATGTCGTCCCTCTGCTGCACAATGTTGTGCATAACGGAGCAGGCCAACAGATGCAGGGATCCCTCTGGGGCTATACTGGGAGGGCCCCAACAGAGCGGTCCAGGCACTTGCATCAATGATGCCCCGGTCGCTGCATGGGCATCATTGTAATAGTTCTCCCCATCGGTCTGGGGCCTCCGGATGGGTGTCATCAGCCATAGTGGGTAATCCCTGTCGCCCAAGAACCAACACCTCACCCCAGGGTGTGCGTTGAAAGTGTCGGGCACCGACGAGTGTGCCAGGATGAAAACGTTGTGCACACTGCCGGGATCCCGGGCGCAGACATGCACAATGTGCAGCCGGTGGTCACACATCAACTGCACATTCATCGAGTGGAAACTCTAACTATTGATGAAGGGTGCCCCCTCGTGCCGGTATTTGTAGGGAGACATGTCGCATCTATCACCGCCCTGTACCTGGGGTATGCCTGCGATTGCGGTGAATCCCGCTGCCCGGGCAATCTGGTGGGCTTATCCAGACTGAAGTTGATATATTGTGCCGATTGGGCATATAGGGCATCCGTAACAGTGTGGATGCACGTGTAAACGGACGTCTGCGAGATCCCAGATAGGTCCCCACCCGGCGCCTGGAAAGACGCCGTGGAAAAATAGTTCAGGGCGACCATCATCATGACGGCCACCAGGAGGGGCTGTCCTCCTATATAGCCCTGTGATTCCAGGTGCGCCATCATTTGGCACAGATGACGCATGGTCTCCCTACTTATCCGAAGTGTCCGGCACGGCCTGGAAGGACAGCCACTGCCGATTAGACACGAGCCTGATGCGACGCCTCCTTCCAACCTCCTTGGTCGGTTGGATGCCCAGCTCTCCAGGCTCACCGCCTGGGCTCTGTTCCTCTAGGGGAACCTTCTGTTGTGCAGGGTCCTCCCTGAGCAGCTCCTGCTCAAGGAGCCTCATTGCGTTTGCAAGGGCCGCTGCAGCTCAGCAGATACCAACCATTCCTGACTTGAGTCCGAAATCCATTGCCTGCAGGGGATAAAGGGCAGACATGTAAGCATACTACGTACTCCCGTTTCCATCCAGGTCCAAGGGGCTATACGGTTGCCCGGGCCTGCACTGCAGTCCCTGCATGTCCCCTCCCACTTCCACTCCCACCCCGGCCCTTACTCGGTACTCTGCCTCCCGCACTGCGCCCCTTTAGTGCCAGGCATCAGGGGGGCCTCTAACCCCGCCACCTGTCACTGCTAACAGGGATACCAGTGGCTGGCCCTACCCATGGCAGTGGCTGGTGCTACCCATGGCAGTGATATACTCTGTGGCTCCTTCCTGCCTTCTCCTGTGGGGTCTACGGAGGATGTCCTTTTTGTGTGAGCTGTGTGCTACCCCGCCAGCAGGGGTTGTATGGTGGTATGCATGCGGGCAAGGCCAATGGATGTGGCTGGGTGAGGGGGGTAGGCACTCATTGGACATGTAGCTGCGGTGTGCTATGGACCCTTCTTGTGACACACAACTTATGCCGAGGAGAGGATGGGTGGGAGCAGGAGCACAGTGGAGAGGCGTGGTTTGGTAATGGCTGGCGGTCATGCAAGGTTGGCTAGCCAATAGTGCCACTGGTGGGGCATCCGCGCAGGGGGAGGGTGGTAGTGTGCCAGGGTGGTTGGCAAAGGCCACGGTTCATGCTTCTGCTGTTCGGGTACACTCTCGTCTTCCCCTGCTCTCTCTCAGCGGGGCAGTGCCTCAAATGGGTGCACTGAAGAGTGCCTGACCTGGTGGACCACTGGTTGCACTGGACTATGCCCTACCCATTGATGGGAAGGCTGGGGTCTGAGGGATCATAGGGGGTGGCCTGTCTGAGGGGAGGGGGGGGGAGGGGAGGGGAGGATGGAGGGGGAAGAGGTAGGGGAGGAGGGAGGGGAGAGGAGGGGGGTACCCATAGGGAGGGTGGTGTTCTGCCGATTTACGGGTCACAGTGGTCAGTTGGTGGACCACGCAGCCAGGTGGCTGCCTTGCAGGCCATGGTAATGTCGATCTGTGCCCGGATACCCCAGTCCAATGGCCCGTCTCCTGGCCGCTCCCGCTACTCCACCTCCCCAGCCCTGGTAGATACCCCCAGCCAGGGGCACAACTGTCGGCCCAGTGTTGTGCCTTTGGAAAGTTTTCTTACCTCCTGTCCCTTTACTGCCATGACGCCCAATCCCCATTTTTAAATACCACAAGTTAACTGCGATGGCGTCAATTCCGCCTGGAGAAGGTGGAGAATCGCGGGAGGCCGGAAACTACTGGGTTGCGCCAATTAATGACATGACTTGCTGGACCCCCATTGGTCGGAAGCATCTGACTAGTGTGATTTTTGTACTGGTTAAGGCATGCAGACTAGTGTTGGACCTGCCGACCACGGAAACAGATTGGAGGCAGGGATTGTTGCATGATGAGGCAGGCTAGTTAAAAGGCCACCTCAGTTCTCTGGGACTTTTCCCCAGTTTTTTAATTACATTTTACATCTAGATTCACCCCTCTCACTCCATTAACTCCGATCCGCTCCCCATGCCCACTTTGCCAAATCATGCCCCCCCCCCCCCCCCCAGCACCTTATAACCCTTGTGCCAACTCATGCCACATGCCAATCCATCAACCAACCTTGACCATTGTATTAAGTCCATGGACGCAGATGTCCCTTCACCAGAATCCCTTTTATTAACAAAACCAACAGCAGTAAGACCATGTACACTCAACTTGCTGTCTACACTGGGAGTTCTGAGGATCTGACACTCCCTGTTCTATACAGAGAAGAAGTTCCCTAATGGGCCCACTAATCAGGGAACTCATATTCCAATTGACCAATCTCAAAGACCTGGTCTAAGTCGTTACAGCCATTATACTCTCCATACCAGCTCACCCAATATCCACCATGGGTAGATATTAGGAGCCAAGTTAAGATGAAATAAAATAAAGTTTTAAAAATAATACAGCCTTCACTATATTACAAAAAAATCCCATTTATGAAAGCCTATTAAAACCTTAGTCTCAAGTGTTTAATCTCTTATAAAGACAATCAAAAACAGCTAATCCTTTAATAGCCTCTTTGTACTGTTATCACACTGTGATAACCCCCTATGAGATAATTATACCGTTGGAAATCAGCTAAGGGAATTGTCAACAAACAGCTATTGAAGCTACTAGAACAATAATATTTTAACTCTCACTGATATTAGCAGCCTGTTTTTATCCACTTTTAAAGGGCTGGGACTAACTACTTATCATGCGGTATATTGACCTGATCCATCTTTCAAGGGTCTTTCCGTCTACTCCATAAATTTGTTACTCCCAAACTGCAATAGCCAAAATGATATCTGTTTGAGCTCAGTACTGAATTCAAATGGCACTGTTGAGTTTGGGTTTCCTTCACAACCCACCCCTTTTCCCTACCTGCAAAAATTGGAAATGTCTGAAACGAGGGTGGCACTTCCAAGTCTGGACCCGAAGCAATCTTTCAGCAATCCCCTGCCAGAATGGCCTCAGCTTTGGACAAGCCTAAAACATGTGGACATGGTTCGCGGGCCTTCTACCCCTAAAAAAATCTGCTCATTCTGGCCACTGTCATATGTGCCCTTTGAACCACTTTGAAATGAATAAGGCTACGTCTAGCACACAAAAATGATGTGTTCACTCTCTCCAGAGCCTCCACCTCCCTCCCCAGCTCTTCCTCCCACTTCCGTTTAACTTCTCCTATCAGGGCTCCCTCCCAATCCATCAATTCCTTATAAATCTCCAACACCCTACCCTCGCCAACTCCCGTTTCCGGCACCACCTTGCCCTGCAGCCCCAGGGGCAGCAGATCGGGAAAGGATGGCACCTGCTTCCCAGCATAATCCCCTACCTGTAAGTACTGGAACCCATTCCTGCTGGGAAGCTCATACTCCTCTTCCCCTATGATCTAAAATCTGTCCTCCCACAAATAGGTCCCCAAACCGCATGATCCCGCCGTCCACCACCTCCGGAACCCCCCCCCCCCCCCCCCCCCCCCCCGTGCAAATCTACGATCCCCACAAATCGGTGCCCAGACCGAGGCACCATCCAACCCCAGGTGCTGCTGCTAGTGTCCCCACACCACCACTGGGCTCATGGAGTACCTGGCCGGCAAGAACGGCAGAGGCGCTGTCAACAGTGGCCCTAAACTAGTGCCCTTACAAGAAGCTGCCTCCAACTGCTCCCATACCGACCCCTCCCCTGCTACCCACTTACTAACAATGGCTATTTTGGCTGCCCAGTAATAGTTCATTAAATTTGGCAAGGCCAGCCTATCTCCACCGTGTCCCCTTTCCAGGAGCACTTTCATCCGTGGGGATTTCGCCGCCTACACAAACCCCAAAATTAGGGAATTAATTTTCCTCAGAAAGGCCTTCGGATTAAAAATTGGAAGGTTCTGAAAAAGAAATAAAAACCTCAGGAGCCCATTTTCGCGGTCTGCACCCGCCATAGTGGGAGCACGTCCCATCTCTTAAAATCCCCCTTCACCTGCTCTACCAACAGCACCAAATACAATTTGTGTAGTTGTTCCCATCCCCACGCCACCTGGATGCCTAGGAATTTAAAGTTTGTCCTCACCACTTTAAACACGAGCTCACCCAGCCTCCCCTCCTGTCCTCTTGCTTGAATCGGGAAGACCTCACTCTTCACCATGTTTAACCTATACCCAGAAAACCAGCCAAATTCTTCTACGATCCTCGTGATCCCTTGATGCCTCCTAATGGGTCCAAAATGTAAAGCAACAGATCATCTGCATATAGCAAAACCCTATGCTCAACCCCCTCCCCCGCACTATCCCTTTCCAACTCCTTGACGCTGTAAGCACCATGGCCAATGGCTTTATCGCCAAGGCAAAAAGCAACGGGGAGAATGGGCATCCCTGCCTTGTCCCACGATGCAATCCAAAATACCCCAAACTCACCCGATTCATCCTAACACTCGATACCGGTGCCTTATATAACAATCGGACCCAATCCACAAACCTCTTCCCAAACCCGAACCGTCCTAATACTTCCCACAGATATTCCCATTCTACCCGATCAAAGGCCTTCTCCGTGTCCAGAGCAACCGTCACCTACACCTCTTGTCCCTCCGGGGTCATCATTTTCACATTCATAGAACATAGAACATACAATGGAGAAGGAGGCCATTCCTTCTGCATCGAGTCTGCACCGACCCACTTTAAGCCCCTCATATCCACCCTATCCCCGTAACCCAATAATCCCTCCTAGCCTTTTAGGACACTAAGGGCAATTTAGCATGTCCAATCCACCTAACCTGCACGTCTTTGGAAAGTGGGAGGAAACCGGAGCACCCGGAGGAAACACACGCAGACATGGGGAGATTGTGTAGACTCCACACAGACTTCCCCTAGCAGGGAATCGAACTTGGGACCCTGGCGCTGTCAAGCCAAAGTGATAACTATGTGCTACCGTGCTGCCCAATAAAAGGATGCCGCTCATGTACCTCCTCATCTGCGAGCAACCCCACGTCTAATCTCCAATGCAGGCACTGGGCACCCCCCCCCCCCCCCCCAGTGCGAGTCCAGGTCTGGGATCTTTCCCAACACCCGTCTCATGAATTCAACATCGTCCCAATTTGGGGAAGACACATTCACCAGGACCGCTGGCATCCCCTCCAATTTCCCACTCACCATGGCTCTGCTACTATATTCCCCACCTCAAACACTACCCACTTATTTAAAAAAAAAATTAAAATTAATTTTAGAGTACTCAATTAATTTTTTCCAATTAAGGGGCAATTTAATGTGGCCAATCCACCTACCTTGCACATTGTTCAGCTGTGGGGGCGAAACCCATGCAAACATGGGGAGAATGTGCAAACTCCACATGGACAGTGACGCAGAGCGGGGATCGAGCCTGGGACCTCGGCACCATGAGGTTGCAATGCTAACCACTGTGCCACCATGCGGCCCTCCCACTTATTTATCAGCATCATACCCCCTGCATCTTTATATCCAACCCTGAGTGGAAAATCTCCCCTACCCACTCCTTCCTCAGCCTAGTCTGGTCCCCAATCTTCAAATGTGTTTCCTGTAGAAATGCCACATCTGCCTTTAAGCTCCTCGGGTGTATGAACCGGCCCATTTAGCCCTCTCACGTTCCATGTGACCAACCAGGTCACCCCCCCCCCCCCCCCCCCACCCCCCTCCGCCCCGTCACCGATCAATCATAACCCATCTTGGGCCAGTCTCCGGCTCGCGTCCCGCAACCTGCCAGGCCCGCCTTCGGATGCCAACGCTCTCTTTATTGCCCATCAACCACCCCACCCCTGTCAGCAGTCCCTCCCCCCTAAACTAAACAACAACCCCATCCCCTTCTAAAACTCCAACCACATATTCACCACCCAATGCGTTCCTGTGAACTAACATGCCCAACTAGTCTGGCAGCCCCTGCTCATGGTGTCAAACATCCTACACTCCACTGATTCCCCTCCCCCCTCTCACACACTGCCATATGCAAATACCAATGACAATTCTTGCCCTCCGCAGATCTCCGACCTCCTACCAAGAGCCCCACAAAAAAAACTAAACATCCCCTGAGAGAAGAGAGGTTCTCACCCAAGAAAGAGCACAGAGCAATACAGCAAATAGAGGGGCAGGGAGAACCAACACCACCTCACACTTCCTTCAAAGTTCACCATCCTCCCTCTCCTGCCAGTTCACTGTGTCTCAAAATCTCCATTGCCTCCTCCTGTGTTCCAAAATAATACTTGCGGCTGTTGTGTGTCACCTCAAGGTAGGCTGGGAACAGCATCCCGAACTTCAACCCTTCTTAAAGAGGGCAGGCTTGATCTGGTTAAATCCAGCTCTCCTCTTTCCCATTTCGCATCCTGGTCCTGATATACCCGAGCTCGTTACATTCCCAGGCACATCTCCTCATATGCCTGGCACCACTGCAAGATCCTCTCTTTATCCAAAAATCGGTGTCGCCTCACCACCATCGACCTTGGCAGTTCGTTCACCTGGTTTTCCTCAACATCCCAATTTTGGATGCCAACGAGGTAAGCTGCTCCTCGTGGTCCTTCACCACCTCCTCCACCTTCTGGATCGCTTGGTTCTGGGTCTCCAGCCTCAGCTGCACACAGTCGATCCCCGCTTTCAGCGGGTCTACCACCATAGCCAGGTCCTCCTGAGCCTCCCCCCTCTGTTGGCTGAACGTTTTGTTCAGAAAGTCCACCAACTGCCCCATCGACTATGGGCTGGTAGGGCCAAACCCTTAATCTCCGCCATCCTTGCCTGTATCACATGAAGAGTTTCTTATTCCTGCAGCTCCTTCCTTGTAGACCCACTTCTGCTCCGTGGATCCATCCACCGACCTCACCAGTGGAGTATAACTTCCCTCCACCACCTCTGCACCTTTTATCTCCAAATCATCCACCTGAAAACCAGGGGAAAGTTCCAAAAAAACTGCGTCAAGCGGGAGTTGCTAAATGTGCAACAACTCACACCATCGCCGCCACCGGAAGTGAATGGTGAGAATATTGGCCTAAAAACAGAAAGCGCTGGGAAATGTCTACGGATCTGGCTGCACCTGTGGAGAGAGAAACAGAGTTAACGTTTTGACTCCAATATGACTCCTCTTCAGTTCGGATATTAGGGGCTGGATTCTCCATTATTGGGACCCCACGCCAGCGTCAAATCCGTGGAGTTTCACTCCTGAAAATGCTGGAAAAAAGGGATTCAGATTCATAGCCCCGCATGGCGCTAGCAGGGACCTGGAGTAAATCTCGCAGCTTTTGCTGCAGATACGGGCTCCCGCATCTCTGGGTCAGAGGCCGCGCGTTGCGCACGGCGGCGGCCTCCAGCGGCCACCCTGTGCTCCATGGCGGATTCGGACCGCGGAGCCAGACCCAAGAAAGAGACCCCCGATCGGCCGCGCACCCGACCCTTAAACCCCGCACAATCATTCCCCGGCCGCCTAAAAGGACCCCCCTGACCTCCGATCAGCCTGCCCCCGACTAGGGCGGCCGCGGACGAAGCCCGCAGCCGCTGCGCGAGTATCCCGACTGGCAATATCAGGTTAGTTCCACGCCGTCGCGAACACGGCCGGTCGGGGGCGGGGAATGTCGGAGCGGGCCTCTGGCAATGGCCTCCGGCGGCGCGGCGTACTCCCCGGTGATGCCGCTTTTCAGTGCCCGGACAATCGCTGAAATGGCGCCGGGCCCATTTTCGGCGTACAAACGCGATTCTCCACCCCGGTGCTGGCCATGATTTCGGCATCGGGGTGCGGAGAATCCAGTCCTCGGTTTGATATCCAAAACCTGGGTTAATAACCTTTGGGAATGAATTTAAATCTCACCATAACATTTGATGAATTTGAATTCAGTTTATAAAATTCATGGAATATAAAGCCAGTCAATAAAAGCTACAGGCTATTGGGTTATTGCAAGAGCATAAAGAGTTAACTAATGCCCTTTGGGAAACAATAGAAGCATTCTTTCCTTGTCTAGCCTTTAATCTCAAGGTGGTTGACTCTTGGCTACCCTCTCAAGTGGCCGAACAAACCACTTAATTATTCGGGATGGGCAATAAAATATTGGCCATGTCAGTATCAGTCCCTAAATTATTTTTTTAAAACCTAGAAATTTGGCTCTGTAGCAGCTGAGTTTTGAGTGCGACAGGTGCTGTTTTGTATCCAATATGATATTCCCACTGTGTTCACAATCCTGGTGGAAGCCCCACCAGATCCCATATTAGTAAAGGCAATATTAGTAATATTAGTAAAGGTAGAAGAAAAGGTGTCCTTTACCTACAACAAAAGCAGGCATTAGGCCATTAAAATATGTAGTTAAAGGGCCGAATTGCTGCTTCTGTTCCCTCCTGAAACTTTGATTAAGCTGGGAAGCAGAAAGCACCACTGTTGATTGCCTCTGGGAAAACCAACACTAAACAGCATGGAATGAAGAAAGATAAGCACATACAATAATTATCACTAGTCCTAGTCCTGAGATCTCTGACCTAACTTTAACATCCTGGGAGTCCTAAGAGGCGGGATTCTCCGCCCCGCCACATTTCTGCCCTGACCGGCCGGCAGGCATCTCCATTACGCCAGCCGGTCAATGGGATTTCCCATTGTGGGGCAGCCCCACGCGATCGGGAAAGCCCCGGGTGCCGGCATAACGGAGAATCACCCCAGCGGAGAATCCCGGCCCATATCTCCCCCTGTCCCTGGCTTCCTATTCTCCACCCACCATCCCGACCACACTCCTGGACCTCCAACATTACTCCAGTTAACCCTGATTTTCTTTCCAAACCTCCAGGTCGTTGGCCGTGTGGCGTTTGCATATTCTCCCCATGTCTGCATGGGTCTCACCCGCACAGCCCAAAGCTGTGAAGTGTAGGTGGATTGGCCACGCTAAATTGTCCTTAATTGGAAAAAAAAGAATTGGGTACTTAAAATTGACACAAATAAATAAATAAAAAATAGAAATCTTGCCTCTGTTCAGTGGTTCATTATTTTCTGTTATTTGGATCTTTCGTTTATGCCCTACTTTGACATTGATGTTGTGTAACAGAGTTTAGTTGACTCACAAGTTCTCATTTTCTTAGTCTTTAATGTCTGCCTCCCTTTAGCCTTTAAAAAATCTTCACAGCTTTGCCACTCAATGAGGTCAAAAACAAAGGCACGCAATAGTCGGGTAACATCCTTCAGAGGACAAAAGAAATCTCCGAAGTTGCAAGTACCGGTGAGTAAGTCATATAAAAATGTATACTTTAGTGAGAACCAAAAAGGTAATGCAGCATATTTTAAACAGGACTGTTTATCTTTAGGCTGTATACAGGAATCCTTACCAGTATCACATATGGAGGTGTTATGTATAGCATCATTCATCGCTGTAGTTCACTCACACTATACACAAAACTGATCACGTCTTTTCTATTGGCCACCCACAAGATGGGACCTGGAGCTGGATGAACTTCGGATCATTCGGGAGGCGGAGGGGGTTATTGAGAGGAGTTATAGGGAGGTAGTCACACCTCAGGTAAAAGAAGAAGATAGAGGGGTTACCGTCAGGGGAACGAGAGGGAACCGGCAGGCAGTGCAGGGATCCCCTGTGGTCGTTCCCCTCAATAACAAGTATACCGTTTTGGATACTGTTGTGGGGGACGACTTACCAGGGGTAAGCAATGGGGCACAGGTCTCTGGCACAGAGTCTGTCCCTGTTGCTCAGAAGGGAAGGCAGAAGAGGAACAGAGCACTTGTCATTTGGGACTCCATAGTTAGAGGAACAGACAGGAGGTTCTGTGGGAACGAAAGAGACTCACGGTTGGTGTGTTGCCTCCCAGGTGCCAGGGTTCGTGATGTCTCTGATCATGTTTTTTGGATCCTTAAGGGGGAGGGGGAGCAGCCCCAAGTCGTGGTCCACATAGGTACCAATGACATAGGTAGGAAGAAAGATGGGGATTTGAGACAGAAATTCTGGGAGCTAGGGTGGAAGCTGAGAGCTAGAACAAACAGAGTTGTTATCTCTGGGTTGTTATCCGTGCCACGTGCTAGCGAAGTGAGAAATAAGGAGAGAGAGGAGTTGAACACGTGGCTACAGGGATGGTACAGGAGGGAGGGTTTTGGTTTCCTGGATAATTGGGGCTCATTCTGGGGTAGGTGGGACCTCTACAAACAGGATGGTCTTCACCTGAACCAGAGGGGTACCAATATCCTGTGGGGGAGATTTGCGAGTGCTCTTCGGGGGGGTTTAAACGAATTCAGCAGGGGGATGGGAACCTAAATTGTAGTCCCAGTGTACAGGATGTTGAGAGTAGTGAGGTCAGGGATAGGGTTAAAAGTTCGAAAGAGGGCACCGGCAAGCAAGATGCTGGTTTGAAGTGTGTCTACTTCAACGCCAGGAGCATCCGGAATAAGGTGGGTGAGCTTGCAGCATGGGTTGGTACCTGGGATCTCGATGTTGTGGCGGTTTCGGAGACATGGGTAGAGCAGGGACAGGAATGGTTGTTGCAGGTTCCAGGATTTAGATGTTTCTGTAAGAACAGAGAAGATGGTAAAAGAGGGGGGGGTGTGGCATTGTTAATCAAGGAAAGTATTACGGTGGCAGAATGGGCGTTTGAGGACTCGTCTACTGAGGTAGTATGGGCCAAGGTTAGGAACAGGAGAGGAGAGGTCACCCTGTTGGGAGTTGTCTATAGACCTCCGAATAGTTCCAGAGATGTGGAGGAAAGGATAGCAAAGATGATTCTCGACAGGAGCGAGAGTAACAGGGTAGAACATAGAACAGTACAGCACAGAACAGGCCCTTCGGCCCTCGATGTTGTGCCGAACAATGATCACCCTACTTAAACCCACGTAACCCGTATACCCATAACCCAACAATCCCCCCCATTAACCTTACACTACGGGCAATTTAGCATGGCCAATCCACCTAACCCGCACATCTTTGGACTGTGGGAGGAAACCGGAGCACCCGGAGGAAACCCACGCACACACGGGGAGGACGTGCAAACTCCACACAGACAGTGACCCAGCCGGGAATCGAACCTGGGACCCTGGAGCTGTGAAGCATTGATGCTAACCACCATGCTACCGTGAGGCCCCAAATAGTTGTTATTTAAAAAAAATTTTTTAAATAAATTTAGATTACCCAATTATTTTTCCAATTAAGGGGCAATTTAGCGTGGCCAATCCACCTACTCTGCACATTTTTGGGTTGTGGGGGTGAAACCCACGCAGACACGGGGAGAATGTGCAAACTCCACACGGACAGTGACCCAGAGCCAAGATCGAACCTGGGACCTCAGTGCCGTGAGGCAGCTGTGCTAACCACTAGGCCACCGTGCTGCCCACAGGGTAGTTGTTATGGGGGACTTTAATTTTCCAAATATTGACTGGAAATACTATAGTTCGAGTACTATAGATGGGTCAGTTTTTGTGCAGTGTGTGCAGGAGGGTTTTCTGACACAGTATGTAGACAGGCCAACAAGGGGCCATGCCACATTGGATTTGGAACTGGGAATGAACCCGGCCAGGTGTTAGATTTAGATGTAGGTGAGCACTTTGGTGATAGTGATCACAATTCGGTTATGTTTACTTTAGCGATGGGCAGGGATAGGTATATACCGCAAGGCAAGAATTATAGCTGGGGGAAAGGCAATATGATGCTATTCGGCAAGATTTAGGATGTATAGGATGGGGAAGGAAACTGCAGGGGATGGGTACAATCGAAATGTGGAGCATTTTCAAGGAACAGCTACTGAGTGTCCTTGATAAGTATGTACCTGTCAGGCAGGGAGGAAGTTGTCAAGCAAGGGAACCGTGGTTTACTAAGGAAGTTGAAGCACTTGTCAAGAGGAAGAAGAAGGCTTATGTTAGGATGAGACATGAAGGCTCAGTTAGGGCACTTGAGAGTTACAAGTTAGCCAGGAAGGACCTAAAGGGAGAGTTAAGAAGAGCGAGGAGAGGACACGAAAAGTCGTTGGTGGATAGGATCAAGGAAAACCCTAAGGCTTTCTATAGGTATATCAGGAACAAAAGAATGACTAGCGTAAGATTAGGGCCAATCAAGGATAGTAGTGGAAAGTTGTGTGTGGAATCAGAGGAGATAGGGGAAGCGTTAAATGGATATTTTTCGTCAGTGTTTACACTGGAGAAAGACAATGTTGTCGAGGAGAATACTCAGGTACAGTCGACCAGGCTAGATGGGATTGAGGTTCACAAGGAGGAGGTGTCAGCAGTTTTGGAAAGTGTAAAAATAGATAAGTCCCCTGGACCAGATGGGATTTATCCTAGGATTCTCTGGGAAGCCAGGGAGGAGATTGCAGAGCCTTTGTCCTTGATCTTTATGTCGTCTTTGTCGACAGGAATAGTGCCGGAAGACTGGAGGATAGCAAATGTTGTCCCCTTGTTCAAGAAGGGGAATAGAGACAACCCTGGTAATTATAGACCTGTGAGCCTTACTTCGGTTGTGGGTAAAATGTTGGAAAAGGTTATAAGAGATAGGGTTTATAATCATCTTGAAAAGAACAAGTTGATTAGCGATACTCAACACTGTTTTGTGAAGGGTAGGTCATGCCTCACAAACCTTATTGAGTTTTTTGAGAAGGTGACCAAACAGGTGGATGAGGGTAAAGCAGTTGATGTGGTGTATATGGATTTCAGTAAGGCGTTTGATAAGGTTCCCCACGGTAGGCTATTGCAGAAAATACGGAAGTATGGGATTGAAGGTGATTTAGCGGTTTGGATCAGTAATTGGCTAACTGAAAGAAGACAGAGGGTGGTGGTTGATGGCAAATGTTCATCCTGGAGTTCTGTTACTAGTGGTGTACCGCAAGGATCTATTTTGGGGCCACTGCTGTTTGTCATTTTTATAAATGACCTGGAAGAGGGTATAGAAGGATGGGTTAGTAAATTTGCAGATGACACGAAGGTTGGTGGAGTTGTGGATAGTGCTGAAGGATGTTATAGGTTACAGAGGGACATACATAAGCTGCAGAGCTGGGCTGAGAGGTGGCAGATTGAGTTTAATGCGGAAAAGTGTGAGGTGGTTCACTTTGGAAGGAGTAACAGGAATGCAGAGTACTGGGCTAATGGCAATATTCTTGGTAGTGTAGATGAACAGAGAGATCTCGGCATCCAGGTACATAAATCCCTGAAAGTTGCCACCCAGGTTAATAGGGCTGTTAAGAAGGCATATGGTGTGCTAGCCTTTATCAGTAGAGGAATTGAGTTTCGGAGCCACGAGGTCATGCTGCAGCTGTACAAAACTCTGGTGCGGCCGCACCTGGAGTACTGCGTGCAGTTCTGGTCACCACATTATAGGAAGGATGTGGAAGCTTTGGAAAGGGTTCAGAGGAGATTTACTAGGATGTTGCCTGGTATGGAGAGAAGGTCTTACGAGGAAAGGCTCAGGGACTTGAGGTTGTTTTCGTTACAGAGGAGAAGGCTGAGAGGTGACTTAATAGAGACATATAAGATAGTCAGAGGGTTAGATAGGGTGGACAGTGAGAGTATTTTTCCTCGGATAGTGATGACCAACACAAGGGGACATAGCTTTAAATTGAGGGGTGGTAGATATAGGACAGATGTCAGAGGCAGTTTCTTTACTCAGAGAGTAGTAGGGGTATGGAACGCCCTGCCTGCAACAGTAGTAGACTCGCCAAATTTAAGGGCATTTAAGTGGTCACTGGATAGACGTATGGATGAAAATGGAATAGTGTAGGTCAGATAGGCTTCAGATGGTTTCACGGGTCGGTGCAACATCGAGGGTAGAAGGGCCGTACTGCGCTGTAATGATCTATGTTCTATGTTGTATGTTCTATAAGATACATTATTGCCCATTACTGAAACATTGGTATGGTAAGCTGCCTGCCAATGCTACTGTAATCAGCTGTCAGGAGATGAATGAAAAAGATCTGTTACATTCATTTTTGGCCACTCTAAAAGAAGACATGTGGCCTCTGCCAAATGCCTCCTTGCTGTAGATTTAGTACCAGCAGTGTTAAATATCTTCCCACTGCAGAATATGTAAACTTTTCACCTTTGCAATGATGTCGAATTTTCTACCCCGATGTGTTTTGGCTTGTGTTGTAAAACTGCAAGCGAACAAGTAAGGATTTGCCATTTTTCAACGACAATCATGCCACTTTAGGTCTTTGATTTATTCCTTTAAAAACTATTGAGGCTGACAATTTCATTTTTTCTTAAAACACCAACACGAAAGATTTCTTCATCAGCATAATTGGGTCATATCATTCCATCATCATCTTTCAGAAAAATCAGGCCCCAGCCAGAAATCTGAGCTAATCCCAATCTGATTGGGCAGATAGAGATTTCCTTATAACAGTTGGAAAATGTTGGAATCCTGAGTTCTACGAGAACTCTGAAGCTGGATGGTCAGATTTCTTGTGATATTCACTCACACCACTGATTGAGCCACTTCAGTGCTCCCGTTGAATGGACTGGATAAAGCTTACATTGTCCTGAACATACAGATGGTGGTTGGACATTACCCTCTTTACGTTAACTTTCCCTATTTCACCCAATGAAGTGCACAAACTGGTTTGTTTCAGGTAATTACAATAGATGGGTGCTCCCAGAAGAGTTTGGACTCAGCTCAACATAGCAATACTGGAAGTGAGAAGAATGTGGATGGGATGGAATGTAACAAAAACTGGCTAACTATCTCCACTTTCAACCAAATCAGTACGTTATCTTATACATCACTTCCATATTAAAGTGTGACATTAAGAAAAAATGAAACCTTATGTAATCTGGTTATTAAGAGTGAAACTTTACACTATTTGATTTATTATGAATGTGATAACTTATTGCCTGGATGTACTGACTTTAAACTTTTATGTGTTGTGTGCTTACATTGCAACTGTTCAAATTTCATCTAACTTTGCATTGCTTACCTCATGCTTGGCTGGCACATTAACTGTTCTGATTAGGAGAAATCTCAGCAAGCATCATCAGCAAAGATTAAACAGGATGGGGCTATCTTCTCTGGAAAAGAGAAGACTGAGAATTGATCTGAGAAATGTATTTAAATAATGAACTGCTTCCATAGGGTAGACACAGATCAGATGTTTTCACTTCTGTGGGAGTCCAACCCCAAGGTCATGCATATAAAATAGTCATTCATTAATCCAAAAAGCAATTCAGAATAAGCTTCCTTACTCATGGGAATGGTGATAATGTGGAAATTGCTATCACATGGAGGTGAATACATAAATGCATTAAAGGTGAGGCTAGATAAACATATGAGCTATAAAAGAATAGGAGGATAAGTTGTAGGGTGAGATGAAGGAAGGTGGGAGAAGGTTCGAGTGGAGCATAAACACTGGCATAAACCTGTTTCGCCACATGTATTGTTTCTGTGCTTGGAATTCTATGTAATGCTGTGCATCGAGATACATTATGAATAAAGGAAACAGGCATTTACGCTTAGAAAACAGTGGTCCACAGCATCAGCCGTCCAGGCTGTAGCACTGTAGCACTTCATTCCGAGCATCGGAGGATATCATTGATTCTTATTGATCTGATATAGTCAGCTTAACCTACAGTGACATTCTGGCCACCATCAATCCAGAGCAGGTCCATGTGCTTCGGTGTTCAGTTCGCAGCAACTTTGTCTTGAGCATGAGCATTGTGACTAGAGTGTGCCAGGTGGCAACAATTAACGATAGCTTCAATCTTCTCAAAGCCAGTTCTTGTAATTACTTCTGCAGACAAATTCCCAGCTCAGCAAACGCGACTCATGAAGAAAAGCCGTGGAAGTTCTAATTTTCATTCCAGGTTATGGGAGAGAGGGCGGGGAAGCGGGGTGTAATGGGAATCGTGCCCACCGGACACCAAAATGATTCAGAGGCAGCACAGGGACTGCTGGTTGTGGAAGCAGGCTGGCCAAAATGTTGGCCGAGCTGCAATAACTAAGAAAACAAAAAACCCTCCAATCCTCACCTCTCACATACTCCTGATGCTCTTATCATATCAGCTAGTGCCCCTCCACCCACCTTACTTGTTTTTTATCAGACGGTGGTTTTTAATGGTTGCGCTATCTTCAACTCTCAGTGTCACATCCTTCATCTCATGTTTTCCTTTGCTAAGCTTCAGTTCTGCAATTGCTCAACTGCAAGGTAACAGGGCCATCTGTTTCCATGACTTAGAATATGCAAGTCACATCTTTTCCTTTGTGGGTCCCTCTGGTTTGGAGTGTACCTAATCTCGGTTTCCCATGTATGCTATTACAAAGAACAAAGAACAAAGAAAATTACAGCACAGGAACAGGCCCTTCGGCCCTCCCAGACTGCGCCGATCCAGATCCTTTATCTAAACCTGTCTCCTATTTTCCAAGGTCTACTTCCCTCTGTTCCCGCCCATTCATATACCTGTCTAGATGCCTCTTAAATGATGCTATCATGCCCGCCTCTACCACCTCCGCTGGTAAAGCGTTCCAGGCACCCACCACCCTCTGCGTAAAAAACTTTCCACGCACATCTCCCTTAAACTTTACCCCTCTCACCTTGAAATCGTGACCCCTTGTAACTGACACCCCCACTCTTGGGAAAAGCTTGTTGCTATCCACCCTGTCCATACCTCTCATAATCTTGTAGACCTCAATCAGGTCCCCCCTCAACCTTCGTCTTTCCAACGAAAACAATCCTAATCTACTCAACCTTTCTTCATAGCTAGCACCCTCCATACCAGGCAACATCCTGGTGAACCTCCTCTGCACCCTCTCCAAAGCATCCACATCCTTCTGGTAATGTGGCGACCAGAACTACACGCAGTATTCCAAATGTGGCCGAACCAAAGTCCTATACAACTGTAACATGACCTGCCAACTCTTGTACTCAATACCCCGTCCAATGAAGGCAAGCATGCTGTATAGCTTCTTGACCACTCTATCAACCTGCATTGCCACCTTCAGGGTACAATGGACCTGAACTCCCAGATCTCTCTGTACATCAATTTTCCCCAAGACCCTTCCATTGACCATATAGTCCGCTCTTGAATTTGATCTACCAAAATGCATCACCTCGCATTTGCCTGGATTGAACTCCATCTGCCATTTCTCTGCCCAACTCTTCAATCTATCTATATTTTGTTGTATTCTCCGACAGTCCTCCTCGCTATCTGCAACTCCACCAATCTTAGTATCATCTGCAAATTTGCTAATCAGACCACCTATACCTTCCTCCAGGTCATTTATGTAGATCACAAACAGCAGTGGTCCGAGCACGGATCCCTGTGGAACACCACTAGTCACCCTTCTCCATTTTGAGACACTCCCTTCCACCACTACTCTCTGTCTCCTGTTGCCCAGCCAGTTCTTTATCCATCTAGCTATTACACCCTGAACCCCCATACGACTTCACTTTTTCCATCAACCTGCCATGGGAAACCTTATCAAACGCCTTACTAAAGTCCATGTATATGACATCTACAGCCCTTCCCTCATCAATTAACTTTGTCACTTCCTCAAAGAATTCTATTAGGTTTGTAAGACATGACCTTCCCTGCACAAAACCATGCTGCCTATCACTGATAAGTCTATTTTCTTCCAGATGTGAATAGATCCTATCCCTCAGTATCTTCTCCAACAGTTTGCCTACCACTGACGTCAAGCTCACAGGTCTATAATTCCCTGGATTATCCCTGCTACCCTTCTTAAACAAAGGGACATTAGCAATTCTCCAGTCCTCCGGGACCTCACTCGTGCTCAGGGATGCTGCAAAGATGTCTGTTAAGGCCCCAGCTATTTCAACCCTCGCTTCCCTCAGTAACCTGGGATAGAACCCATCCGGTCCTGGGGACTTGTCCACCTTAATGTCTTTTAGAATACCCAAAACTTCCCCCTTCCGTGTGACAACTTGACCTAGAGTATTTAAACATTCATCCCTAGCCTCAACATCCGTCTTGTCCCTCTGCTTTGTGAATACCGATGCAAAGTACTCATTAAGAATCTCACCCATTTCCTCTGACTCCACGCATAAATTCCCTCTTTTGTCTTTGAGTGGGCCAATCCTTTCTCTAGTTACCCTCTTGCTCCTTACATACGTGTAGTGATCCTTGCCTGAGTGTGTACAGAAGGGGCTGATGGGAAATGGAAGTTTCACCAGGGGGCAGCACGGGGACATATAAGAGTGACGCCGAAGGCCCGCCCTCGCTCACTTTGGATGGAGGAGCAGGGGAGCAGGACAGGACGGAAGTTGAGCTCAGGGCTGCAAGTGATTAGGCCTAGTTGCAGAGCATAGAAAAGCAGTATATTTACAAGTGCCATTCTGTAAGTAAAAGCTAACAAAGTAATTTATTATGGAGCACAATAAACCATCCTTCAACTGCTGAACGACTTCTAGCATTCTTTTAAGAAACATAACAATACGAATAAAAGGCTTTGAAATTTTCCTTAACCCTGTTAGCCAAAGATATTTCATGGCCCCTTTTAGCCCTCTTTATTGCGCGTTTGAGATTCGTCCTACTTTCCCGATATTCCTCCAAAGCTTCATCAGTTTTGAGTTGCCTCGATCCTATGTATGCTTCCTTTTTCATCTTAGCTAGTCTCACAATTTCACCCGTCATCCATGGTTCCCTAATCTTGCCATTTCTATCTTTCATTTTCACAGGAACATGTCTGCCCTGCAGTCTTTCCTTAAAAGACTCCCACATTTCAAATGTGGATTTACCCTTAAACAGCTGCTCCCAATCCACATTCCCGAGCTCCTGCCGAATTTTATTATAGTTGGCCTTTCCCCAATTTAGCACTCTTCCTTTCAGACCACTCTTGTCCTTGTCCATGAGTATTCTAAAACTTACGAAATTGTGATCGCTATTCCCAATGTAATCACTGACTGAAACATCAACCACCTGGCCGGGATCATTCCCCAATACCAGGTCCAGTATGGCCCCTTCCCGAGTTGGACTATTTACATACTGAGTTGGTATGTTTTTTCTCAGTTTCACATTGCCTTTCTTTGGGTACTCATTTTCTTTCCGTTTTTCTGGAAAGGTCTTCTGCTCTAGCCTGAGTGGGATGATGTTATTCTGTTCACCAATATTAGATGTCAGATTTATGGTTGTGGGCTCAGTTCTCCCTTCTTTCCGATCAGTACGGTTGTGTGGACTTCTTTTCATTCCCTTTCATGCAGTTGTATGGTTTCTGTGACCATAGTTCCCTCAAACTCATCATCATCTTCCAGACTTTGGATGTTATGGTTCCCTTTCCTTCTCAGTCACCTTGTTGCCCAACATCATTACTTTTATGTTCAATTCCTCTCATAATAAAGGATAGCATTCTATTATGCTTCTTGATTACATGTTGTACCTGCATGCTCATGTGTTGTGACTCATATACAAGAGCACTCAGATCCTTCTGCACCTTGGAGTTCCTTAGTCGTTCTCCATTTAATTAGTACTCTGCTTTTTTATTTTTCCTGCCAATGTGAACAACTTCATATTTTCACACATTATTAGTCATAGGGGAAAATGTTCCACAATACAATTCTTCCCAAGACTTGCATCACCACTCCCCTCTACTATCTGCCATCATCACCCTCTGGCTCTTCCTCCTCTAAATCTGGCCCATCCACGATGGCCCGCCTCTTTGCCCATGACCACCCTTCGTCTCCAACTTTGCTACTTCACAATCCCTCTCCCCTCTCCTGAGCCAAGTATTTGACTGTTTTTTGTTGGGTCTGGTAGCCCATAGACATATCGATCCTGGGGCGAACTTCTCCCTCTGTACCTTCTGCACCACGTTCCTGCCAGAGCTACCCCACTCACGGGTATAAATCGAGTCGGAGCTGCCCTGTGTGCGACTACTCTCTCCATGGCCACCACTGGACGTCCATAGGGGAGAATGAAGGATACATGACCCGAGACTCTGGCCTTTTGGACAGTTTATAATATAATAATAATCATCTTTTTATTGTCACAAGTAGGCTTATATTAACACTGCAATGAAATTACTGTGAAAAGCCCCGAGTTGCCATATTCCAGCGCCTGTTCGAGTACACGGAGGGAGAATTCAGAGTTCTCAGCTGGCAAAGGAATCGAACTCGCGCTGCTGGCCTTGTTCTGCATCACAAACCAGCTGTCTAGCCCATTGAGATGAACCAGCTCTCTTTGGGCTTCACAGCCAGACTGCTGTTTTAACATCAACAGGACAGAGCTCAAACAGCTGGACTGGGTAAGCAGTCTCAACCACACGAAGCCTGCTTTATTTTAAAAGTCTCTGATTGGTGTCTCTCAAGCAATATAAACATTGAAAAATCCATTGCGTAGCAGCCTCATTTGTCTCCACAATTTCCATAATGTTTAATCAACTAGAAACTCATTGGAACTGAACCCCACCTTGAAGGAAACACCTCTGGATCCTGACTTTGGACTCTAAACTCACATGAACAAGTATTCTTTTTGCTTCTTTGGTCCTTGTTTCATAAAACCCCTTTTTTCATGCCCGTGTAGGTATGCAGAATGGGAAGTGGCAAGCACTCCTTTTTCCAGCTTTTGTGTGTGAAAGATAAACAAACCCTCTGAATTAATCTTGACCTGCTTTTTTTGTGGATTATTAGTAAAATTGGAACGCAAAAAATGAGTTTTGCTTACGGACAAGAGGAAATTTGTGCTGTTTTGTTTTGAGTGGATTTTGGGAAGTTGATTTATACACAGGCCACCTTAGATGTAAGTATACATGGTAAGTGTACAGCATGTGGTATATTGAATCCTTCTTCATTAAAGCATGTTTATGGGAGCTTTTTCTTGGTGAGTTTCACTGCTGCTTAAAGGATTTAGGTTCTTGTCTCAACTGAGTTGGAAGAGTTTGGAGGTGGGGAATAAATATTGGTATGAGAAGCTATCCCATTCAATAACCTCTCAATTGATATGGATTATTAACCTCAGTTATGGCCAAGACTACATTTTTCTAACTCATTTCACCATCCTTGTACGATGTAAATGGTATATTAATGATGATAGACGTGGGGTGGAATTTTACGATCCTGTCCCGGTGGGAGCGAGGTTGTAAAATGCTGCCAGCGGTTCAAAAACCCATTGACATCGGCGGAACTGGAAAACCCCACAGCCAGGAGGGAACTTAAAATTCCACCCATGATTCTTTGTCTTGCTTGGGCATTAGCTTCTGAATTATACTTCACCAAGTTTTGATCCAGGATAAAATGTAGTTTGCTGTGTATGGAAGTCTACAACACTGAAATTCTTGTCCTTGTGCTTTGCTTCAGCAGGTTATGAGGCAGGCACTTGTTCAAACCAAAATGTTCATGATCAGGATACCAATATGATATCAAAGCCATGCAGTGACATGTTAAGGACATCATTTGAGGTGAAGTATTGTTGTACATGGACTGGGGCATTTTGCTCAGTTGGCTAGATGGCTAGTGTGTGTACCAGCATGGGATTTACTCCATGTTCTCGCTGAGGTAGACTGGGGGCCTGCCTCCCTGTCCTGCCCGTAGTATAAATGGTTTGGTGAATAATTGCTAAGGACGTGCTTTCAGGCAGAGAACTGATGAAGAAGAATGTTGTCCATCTTTTACTGAACATCAAACTAGGTTTGTAGCTTTTCTCTACACTTTGGAATTAATTTTATTTGCATTAAAAATAAATAAATTGAATCTTCTTAGAAGTGCATATTTATTTTATATATGCAATATTATGTACAGTGGACAAAAACACTTTGAAGAATTAGTGTTGGGTTGTGCTTGCTTCTGAACTTGAATATTAGCTCAGAAGAAGACAAAATCGGTTCATTTTGCAGCACGGGCAGGAAATGGCCTGAATTTTGTGGTCTATAGCAAAGGTAAAGCAGTTGCCATTCATCTCGCTGACAGTTCTTCACAAAGTTTTCTCAGGCTTCTGAGTGGATATTCACTCTAATCCTGTTTTTGATGCTCTGCAGAGACACACCAAGGCTCCTTAGGCAGCACCTTCCAAACCCACAACCGTTACCATCTAGAAGGATAAGGGGGAGCAGACACATTGGAACATCACCACCTGGAAGTTCCCCTCCAAGACACTCACCATCCTGACTTGGAAATATATCACTGCCCTTCACTGTTGCCAGGTCAAAATCCTGGAACTCCCTCCCTAACAGCGCTATGGATGTACCAAAATCACATAGACTGCAGCATTTTAATAAGGCAGCTCACCAGTACCCTTTTGAAGGCAATTAGGGATGGACTGTAAATGCTGGCCTAGCCAGCAATGTCCACACCCCATATTTATTCTTTAATCCAATGCTGTGCCCATTGCAGGGTATCCATAGTATTGTGGGCTGGGCAAGAAACAGGGAGTTTCTTCAACTAATTAAAGAATTCTCACTAAGCTACACCCAGACAAACAAGGAAGTGTAAAGCAGAACATGCAAATAAGGTTTCAAGCATGTTCAAAATGGGAAATAAAAATTGCAAAGGACAGATGGTATTTTAAGAGAGGGAGATAAAAGCTATAGATGGGTAAAGTATAATTTTTTAAAAAATGTCTATTAACTACTGAAGTAATGAGAATCCACACTTTAAAAAAAATAAATTTAGAGTGCCCAATTCATTTTTTCCAATGAAGGGGCAATTTAGCGTGGCCAATCTACCTACCCTGCACATCTTTGAGTTGTGGGGGCGAAACCTACGCAAACTCCACATAGACAGTGACCCAGAGCTGGGATCGAACCTGGGACCTCGGCGCCGTGAGGCAGCAGTGCTAGCCACTGTGCCATCATGCTGGCGGTGGGGGAGTATGCCACTTTCACTCTTGTCTCCAACCCCCAATTTCCCACTTAATAAATGCCAATATTTTAAAATTGAAACGTGTCCCCTTTGGGCATACAAGCTCCAATTTTGCAATGGATGGACCTGTTCTAGGAGGAGCCTACTTCAGCTTATCAGAAAGTCTTTATGGATGTCTCCCTTGGTGCACTCGTCTTCTAACTGCTCTGAATTCCTGTGAGGCTGAAGATCCAGGAAGTCCCAGTGTAATGACTTCTGTTTCCTGTACATCAGTGGCCATGGTGGACAAAGCCACTGGACGTTCCTGTTCATGTCCCCAATGCAGTATTCATGACCATTTCACAGGAGTTAGGGCAGAAATCTGCAGGAATAACCAAGGAATTTGAGCCCCTATGTTTTCAAAAGATCTGTGCAAGTAGATTCTGCATCCTTACAGTTAATTATCAGTTGGGAAGCAAGGGCATTGAGTGACATCTCAGGAAATAAAGCAACTAACAATGATCATTTTCACTGTTGCCTCACAGCCCCAGGGACCCAGATTCAATTCCAGACTTGGGTCATTTTCTGTGTGGAGTTTGCACCTCCTCCCCGTGTCTGTGTGGTTTTCCTCCGAGTGCTCTGGCTTCCTCCCACAGCCCACAGTCCAGTGCAAGTTAGGTAGATTGACCATGCTAAACTTTTCCCTTAGTCCAGGGATGCAGATTAGGTTGATTGGATGGGGGAGTGGGCCTAGGTGAGGTGTTCTTTCGGAGCGTTCAGTCCAGACTTGTTGGGCTAAGTGGCCTCTTTCTACACTGTGGGGATTCTATGAAATTTCTATGAAATATCTGAAAAATACACCATATATTCATGTACATAGAACATTACAGCACAGTACAGGCCCTTCGGCCCTCGATGCTGCACCGACCTGTGAAACCACGCTAAAACCCATCTACACTATTCTCTTATCATCCATATGTCTATCCAATGACCATTTGAATGCCCTTAGTGTTGGCGAGTCCACTACTGTTGCAGGCAGGGCATTCCATGCCCCTACTACTCTCTGAGTAAAGAACCTACCTCTGACATCTGACCTGTATCTATCTCCCCTCAATTTAAAGCTATATCCCCTCATGCTAAACATCACCATCCGAGGAAAAAGGCTCTCACTGTCCACCCTATCTAATCCTCTGATCATCTTGTATGCCTCAATTAAGTCACCTCTTAACCTTCTCTCTAATGAAAACTGCCTCAAGTCCCTCAGTCTTTCCTCATAAGACCTTCCCTCCATACCAGGCAACATTCTGGTAAATCTCCTCTGCACCCTTTCCAATGCTTCCACATCCTTCCTATAATGCGGCCACGTCCCTGTAGCCACGTGTTCAACTGCTCTCTCTCCCTATTCCTCGTCTCGCTAGCATGTGGCACGGGTAACAACCCAGAGATAATAACTCTGTCCTAGATCTAAGTTTCCACCCTAGCTCCCTGAATTCCTGCCTTACATCCCTATCCCTTTTCCTACCTTTGTCATTGGTACCTATGTGGACCACGACTTGGGGCTGCTCCCCCTCTCCCTTATGGATCCCGAAAACACGATCCGAAACATCGCGGACCCTGGCATCTGGGAGGCAACACATCAACCGCGAGTCTCTCTTGTTCCCACAGAATCTCCTATCTATCCCCCTAGCTATGGAGTCTCCAATGATTAATGCTCTACTCCTCTCCCTGCTTCCCTTCGGAGCAACAAGGACAGACTCTGTGCCAGAGACCTTTACCCCATGGCTTACCCCTGGCAAGTCGTCCCCCCCAACAGTATCCAAAGTGGTATACTTGTTACTAAGGAGAACGACCACAGGGGATCCCTGTACTGACTGCTTCCTCCCAGCCCCTCTCACCGTCACCCATCTATCTTGATTCTTCGGTGTAACTACATCCCTGTGACAGTATATTGTTCATGAAGGAAACCTTGACTTTATTAGGACTTTTGACCCGAATCTATTAGGTAGATTGTGTTTGACACAAGACAGAAATCTCCCATCTAAAACTGGATGCTGAAAATCTGAAAGAAAAACAAAAAATACCAGAGATACTGGGCAATTCAAGCAACTTCTATGGAGAGAAAAAAATGACTTAACATTTCAGGTCGATGACTTTTCATCAGAACCCAGTTTGGTGTCCTGATGAAAGGTCAGAAGCCTGAAACGTTAACTTTATTTCTCCCTCCACAGGTACTGCTTGACCTTCTGAGCATCCACAGCAATTCCTGTTTTGGTACACACATTTCTGAGTCTTGCTGTTGTTGTTTGCTGTTCTGTCGGATTTGTGGGATGGTTGCATCCCACAGTTAGAACTTAGTGTTGTGTAAACTTACTCATTCATGGCAAGCTCTCAGCAGTAAAGATAAACAGAATGGAAAAAAAAAACTTAAAAAAAAATAAATTTCGAGTATCAATTCATTTTGTTCCAATTAAGGGGCAATTTACCCTGCACATCTTTGGGCTGTGGGTGAGACCCACACAGACACAGGGAAAATATGCATACTTCAGATGGACAGGGACCCAGAGTCGGGATTGAACCAGGGTCCTTGTTGCCATCAGGCAACAGTGCTGACCACTGCACCACCATGCCGCCCTGGAAAAGATAACTTTAAACCCAAATTAATAGAATATTTCTCAATTTTCAGGATCTGCCTCAGGGTTCATTCATGCCAAGTAGAAGTAACCTAAGTAGGAAATCTTCGTAAGTATTTCAATAATTTACTTAATTATCAGCCCGCTTTTTATAGATACTTGTTGGGGTAATATTATACCATTTTCCCTCCAGAGGATTCTGAATTTCCAGTAGATCCCCCAGTGGCACTACACATCAACAGTCACTGCTCTCCACTACTTTATGCAGATTAACACCGGACTTCAAAACGGAATAACTGTACGAACTGCTTTGAAATGTTTTCAGATGATTAGATACTGGTCACTTAATAAAAATTCAATGTGGAGAAATGGCAGAAAATTGTCAAACATAACTTACTAGCTACATTTTTTATATAATTAATACCAAAGTCTTTTCCACACAACAATTGTTGGTGACAGGATCATAAATGTAGATATTCTGTAGCCACTAATGCCAGTTTAAGTATTGCTCCTTTAAGGGATCTCTGTGTACATATCTGTTTCAGCTTTCTCTATTGGGGAGTTGGGGGGGGGGGGGGGGGGGGGATCTCATAACGCAAATGAGTACTTTTTAATTAGATCTTCCGTTGCCCAATAAAACACCAAATATTTTACTTTAAATGCTCATCATTTCTGCTAAAGTTGGTTTGGAACTAACAGTATTACCACTTACAATACAGATCCTTATGCAAACAAACCAGGAGCCTATAGATCGGAGGTATGTTGTCGCAACTTATCTCTGGAGGGATTCATTCATACTGAAGTATTGCTCCACAGATGCCAGACATTCTGGTATATCATCTGAATTCTTGTTCTTTATATGTAAGCCAAGATAGTGAGATACTGGGCCTGGTAAAATATTGGCCACCCAATATTGTAGCTTCCTGACATACACCCTGCCTGAGATCAAGGAATTCAGCCAAGATGAGGTCTTGCATGTGGGTTGTTTTGGTCTCTATGACATGGTACTGCACCAAACAGTTGTACTTATCCTAGGATCCTACAGAAGGAGCTATAAGAAAAGTCAGGGATTAGGAAAGAGCAGTTAGCCCACTGATTGTTATCCTATTAACAAGCTCATCTACCAATTACATCTAGTTGTCTTTTTTAATAATCATAAGTTGCGCTTCACTGAGAGGGATCAATTATAATGACCTTCAAAAACTTGAACAAGGGTTTCAATGGTGGTGGGGATGATATGGACAAAGTTTTGGAAGTTGGGTAAATCATAGAATTTACAATGCAGAAAGAGGCCATTCGGCCCATCGAGTCTGCACCGGCTCTTGGAAAGAGCATCCTACCCAAGGTCCACACCTCCACCCTATCCCAATAACCCAGTAACCCCACCCAACACTAAGGGCAATTTTGGACACTAAGGGCAATTTAGCATGGCCAATCCAACTAACCTGCACATCTTTGGACTGTGGGAGGAAACCGGAGCACCCGGAGGAAACCCACGTACACATGGGGAGAATGTGCAGACTCCGCACAGACAGTGACCCAAGCCGGGAATCGAACCTGGGACCCTGGAGCTGTGAAGCAATTGTGCTATGCACAATGTTACTGTGCTGCCCCGCTCAGTAGCTGAGTTGGATGTAGAATATATCTTCATTCGCTCTGTCCCACAATGTATGTTGAACCAAAACATCAAAGGAGCATCAGTCTAACATTCTGCAGCCACTCTCAGCAAGAGAGTGGTGGCATCATAGTAATGTCACCAGACTTGTAATCCAGTGGCCCAGCCTAATGGTCTGGTGACATACGTTCAAATCCCACCATAGCAGATAGGGGAATTTAAATTCATTTCATAAATCTGGAATATAAAGCTGGCCTCGGTAATGGTGACCATGAAGCAATTGTTGAAATTGGTGCCCTTACCTGGTCGGGATTACATTCCAGGTTTACGACGATGTGGTTGCATCTTAAATGCCCTCTAAAATGGTAAAGCAAGCCTCTTAGTTGTATCAAACCTCTATGAAATCTAGAAGGAATCATAGAATCCCTACTGTGCAGAAGGAGGCAATTTGGCCCATCGAGTCTGCACCGGCCCTTCAAATGAGCACTCTACCTATGTCCACTCCCCTGTCCGCCCCACCTTATCCCCATAACCCCACAACCTAACCTGTGCATCCTTGGACACTAAGGGGCAATTTGTAACCGAACCTGCACATCTTTGAACGGTGAGAGGAAACCAGAGCACCCGGAGGGAACTCATGCAGCCATGGGATGAACTTACAAACGCGACAGAGACAATGGCCCAAGGTTGGAATTGAACCGGGTCCCTGGACTATGAAGCACCAGTGCCACCATGCTGCCCTAATGAAACTGGGTGGACCACCTTGCATTGAACTAGGCAGGTCAATGCCAATGACCAATGAACGACAATGCCAAATTCAGCTTTGTCAACTCTGCAAAGTCCTTCTTATTAACATCTGGGGGCTTGTACCAAAATTGGAGGCTGTCCCACAGTGAAGCAACAGCCTTTTGTCATCATACTCACCAAATCATACTTTACAATCTCCCAGACATCACTATCACCAGGTATGTAAATGGCAGGACAGACTGGGCAGAGGTGGTGGCACTGTGGCATGCAGTTGGGAGGGAGTTACTCTGGGAGTCTTCAACATTTGACCCTGAACTCCCATGGCATCAGGTCAAACATGGGTAAGGTAATCTCCTGATATTGCAATCTACCACCCCGCATTCTGCAGCTGATGAATCAGCACTCCTTCATGTTGAACGCCTCTTGCAAGAAGCACTGGAGGCAGCAAGGGCACAGAATAGACTCCAGTTGGGGGACGTCACTTCTGTCATCAGGAGTAGCTCAGTAGCACTATTACTAACTGAGCCTGCCAAGTCCTCAGAGCATTGCTGCTGGACTGGGTCTGTGACAGATAGTGAGGGATCCAACAAGAAGGAAAAACCTACTTCATCTCATCCTCACCAATCTACCTGTCACAGATGTAGGTCTACCTATGTCAGATGAAATGCATAGTTCAAGAAGGTGGCTCACCATCACCTTCTCAAGGGCGATTAGGAAAGGGCATTAAATGCTGGCCCAGCCAGCGATGCCCGCATCCTGTGAATGAATAAATTTTAAAAACTGCAGCTTGAATGGCAATTTTATGCTGTACCCCAGTAGTTAGATCAAGACTTTCAAGACTGGGGGCGGGATTCTCTCAGCCCTGGGCTGACCGGCACGAATCACGACACGCCGCCCCAACGCTGGCACGCAATTCTCCGCAGAGCGGCGAATCAGCACCATTGGTGCCGGCGTGGTTGGCGTGGTGCCGGTCAGGGGCCACTCTACGTGGCCGGCCCGCCGATTCTCATCCCGGGATGGGCTGAGCGGCCGCCATAAAAAAGCCGAATCCCACCGATGCTGTCCACACCTGCTCTCAGACAGCGGGAACTCAGCGTGGAAGGGTCCAGGGGCGGCCTGTGGGAGGGGGGGGAGGGGGGGGGCATGACTCCGGGGGGCCTCCAATGTGGCCTGGCCTGCGATCGGGCCAACCAATCGGCAGGCCGGCCTCTCTGCCTGGTGGCCTCCTTTCTTCTGCGCCGGCCCCTGTAGTCCTGCACCATGTTGCGTCGGGGCCGGCGCGTTGAAGGAAGCCACTGCGCATGCGCACTTTGGCGCCAGTACCACTGCGCATGCGTGGATCCCGCGGCGCCCATTTGACGCCGGGATCAGCAGCTGGAATGGCGTGAACGCCCCAGGCCCCTGTATGGGCCAGAATTGTTGATCCTGAAGCCGCGTTGACCTCGCCCTGGATTTCACAACATCACCTAACTATAGTTCCAAAGCACCATAGGTATCTCTCTCTATTAGAGAGAGAATTTTGGCAACTTGTAGCTTGAGGATGCCTCTCCATATGCATGGGGCAAGGCAAAGTCTCCATGAAATACCACAACCGGTATGGGGATTGAACCTGCGCCCATTGGCATCATTTCCATCAGACTCTAGCCATCTACCAAATGAGCTAACAGACACCCAGATTTCAAATAAGCTCCTTACAAAAAGAGGAAATTTAGGTCTGATCAGTATTTAAAATCCATGTTCAGAACTATATGTGTAGGCTTAAATGTTGCTTCTAACCTCTATAATCTGTGGCTCACTATGTCAACTGTTGTTCAGTTAGCAACTTGCTTGATTCTGAATCACCATGGCTCCATCACTGAAGCTCCATGGCTTGAACACAAAAATCAAGGCTGACAGTTGTGCGGTACTGAGTTCCAAGCTGTCTTTCAGGTAGGGATGTTGAACTAAGTTCTTAACCATCTCCATTTTTTGGGTGGATGTAAAAGATTCCATGGCATTATTTTAAAAGAAGAGCAGGGGAGTTATTCCTGGCCTATATTTATCCTGAATGATTTGAAGTAGTACTCCTTCTCTGTGGCTGATGAAATCAGAATCTTGTGACGTTGATGGTCTCTGCTGCCTGATAGAGAGCCGGTGAGAGACCTACAGTGCCTCTTTACAGGTAGGCCTGCTGAACCACCCTCCACTTAGGCAATGCCAAAGTCACCGGCAGGATTTCCCCTAGAATCAAGACCCTTGAAGGCGGAAGTTCAGCATGGCGAGAACTGCCGGCCATTCAGAGGCCAGCAGCTCTGGAGCTGAGCAGCACCACTGAGGAGGCCACTACTGGCTTCTGGAAGGACATCCTCCTGAATTCCAGGATTGTGGAAGACCCAGCTAGGTAAGTAATCGGAGTAGAGGGGTTTCACAGTGTGAGGGCTAGGGGAGAGAGGGGTCAGCGGAGTTGGAAGGAAGGGCATGGGATGGCTCTTAGTTCCCCACCTTTCCAATACCCACTCCCTTGATCACACATGGAATGCCTTTGATGGAGGGATGCCCCTTCCCGAGGTAACAAGAAACCCGCACAGGTTCACCTGCCATGCACGTAGCAGTCCCACCTGCAGATGGTTTAATCCCAGAGTGGTGGGATAAGACTTGTAAGTGGCCGTTAGTTACTTAAGGGCCTCAATTGGCAGCAGGGTGGCAAGGTTAACCATGGGCCTTACTGCCCAGAATTTAATACTTTTGGAAACAGAAAGGCAGTGAGGTTCAAGTACACCACCATCCCATTTAATTAAATGTCTTTCCCTCCTCAAAACTCACCACCAGTGAAATCTAAATATTCTACATACCCCAGGGCTGTTAATCAAAAAGTGCTGAATGTTTGGAATAATAAATGGTTAAAGACATTGGGATTATTCAAAAATTGAACCACGTGCCTTGATGGAGAGTTAATGTGGTGGAGGCATAGAATTATGGGATTGACGTTTGGGTCATGGTTGAACTGGATGCCAAAGTGGTGCTCCATTTAATTCAGTCTGAGTGAGTAGCCAGGTTAGGGGAGGAGCTGAGAAATGTTATTGGAAGCCAAAAAAGTTGTTGAAGTAACATGACGTATCTACAACTTTTAAAAACAAAACATTTTATTGAAGGCATTTTCAATATAAACATAACCAGGAAATTTGCAAGCCAACCGCGGCAACAGGAAACAAACCCCTTCCTCCCTGCATCATTAAACAAACACCACCCACTCACCCCACTGCCACCCCGACACCCAAGTATCTACAACTTGACACTAGCTGAACAGCGTGACAGACATAGCCATGGCACCAAGACTGACGGCTGAGAAACCGAGCTGGGTATTATCAACTATGATCTTATTAAGTGGTGGATTAGGGTTGAGGAGCCATATGGTCTACAGCTGTCTTATGTCCTTAAGTTCTTATCAGTATGTATGGATACCAATTCCATGTCAATGGGTGATAATGTTGAGGGTAATATATAAATAAAGAATAAGATGATCCATGGGGTATGTCTGAAGTTACACTGGGGTAAGTAAGAGTGAAACAAATGAGGCTGTTCCTGGAAAAGTGAATCAATGTGAAGAAACAGTGTGGTTGTTGATTATTTTGAATGATGCAGAGAGGGCAAAGAAATCAGAGCTGCATCCATCAATCATTGTTCCACTCAGGCAATCATGTTCAGAATAATCATGGGTGGAATGTGTGAGGATCAGAACGATGACAATACTGTGAAATGGAGTAAAGGTAAACAGTATAATATCTGCATGCAATCTGTCAAGGGAAATAAACCACTGCGGGCCACCTACTGTACAAATCCCAAACATTGCAGATAGCAGCAGTGTTTTCTTTTGTATAAATCACTGGCTTTTACTGTGTTTCTTGTTTACACAACACATTTGATTTGTTGCACTGTTTAGCTGATAATATTGTATCTTTAATCTCAGTGCTGTGCAGATTTGTATTGAAACGTTTGTCACAACAGATTGCAGGGCAAACCTTTTCTTGATGTGATCATTCAGATAGTGAATTCACCTGAGGAAGGAGCAGTGCTCCGAAAGCTAGTGTTTCAAACAAACCTGTTGGACTTTAACCTGGTGTTGTAAGACTTCTTACTGTGCCAACTCCAGTCCAACGCCGGCATCTCCACATCATCATTCAGATAGTCAACTACAAATAAAGTTTAATTACAAGCTAAACTGCAGAGTGAGCAGGATCCATCACAAGCTAAGTTATATCAGATCAGACGGACCATCATTTATTTCAGTTGATTTTGGCAAGGAATGGTCTATGAATTTACTTTCTGATAGAAACTGGAGGTACGTAGGCACAGTCTGGGAGTTGAAAGGGTTGGTTGAACGTCGGACTGTTCACCTGCTATTATGATGGTTTTATATCTTCACTTTTGTTATTACTGTTAATAATGAGGTCAGATAAAATCAGAATGAATAACACACCACAGGAAGACGTTATTTGACCATTATGCCTGTGCTAGCCCTGTGAAAGAGTCATCCACTGAGTTCCACTCCACTACTCTTGCTTCATAGCTGTGCAAGCTGTTCCTTTTAAGTAGAGATAGTTCCCTTGAGTGTCACCACATTCACTATCCTTTTGGACAGTGCCCTTTTCTGGCCATGATCTTCCTCAATTGTTAGCCTGCATCAGCGTTAAATTACAGTGGGACATTCCGTGCTGCCCAACATGGTGAATTGGGAATCACACTAGAAGCTGTTGTGAAACCACTAATGGAAAGCAGATGAAGGCATAACTGGAATCCCACCGCCGGCCCACAACCGATTCTCCATGACGCCAGAGGAAAAACATACGGTGTAGGACGTATCTGGACCAACATGGTATGAAAAAGCCGGGAGTTACTTGAAGAAGGCCTGTGGCTACCTCAGGAGTTCAGAATGGACACTACCAGTGATTTTGGAACACACAGCAGTGGGTGGGGGGAGTGTCCATCAGGTGCATCTTCCAGTTTCAGTGACTTAATAGAAATCCATCTTCCAGCCTCAGTGTGTCCCTGGATATTCATCTTTTTTAGGAGCTTCATCTATTTTCTTCAGGAGGTTTATATTCTTTTTTAATGGTGGGTCAGTGATTCGGGCACCTTTTAAATATGGCTAGCGGGTTTGGCCTGCCATGGAAGATGGTGCAACACCACTATGTGCATAATGAATTATGCTGGGGTTGGAAGATATGGCATGGTTTTCCATCGGCCTGTGCAGCAGGAAACATTCCCCATTCCTGGCCCCACCAAGGACTTGGTCCTGAATGGGAGAATTCCGCCCTGTGTTTACTCACAGATTCAACCCCAGGGACTGGTCCCAACTTCATATACACACAGAGAAGCACACAATACGCAGCACGGCAGCATTGTGGATAGCACAATCGCTTCACAGCTCCAGGGTCCCAGGTTCAATTCCGGCATGGGTCACTGTCTGTGCGGAGTCTGCACATCCTCCCCGTGTGTGCGTGGGTTTCCTCCGGGTGCTCCGGTTTCCTCCCACAGTCCAAAGATGTGCAAGTTAGGTGGATTGGACATGATAAATTGCCCTTAGTGTCCAAAATTGCTCTTAGTGTTGGGTGGGGTTACTGGGTTATGGGGATAGGGTGGAGATGTTAACCTTGGGTAGGGGTGCTCTTTCCAGGAACCGGTGCAGACTTGATGGGCCGAATGGCCTCCTTCTGCACTGTAAATTCTATGATCTATGATCTATGATCTAATACGAAGATAGGAAAGAGGAGATCTCACAAATTGGAGGAAAAACACCTTGCATGCGGATATCAATTCACGTGATTGCCAGTGTCCAAAATGTCGGAGTCCAATGACGGTTCCTTCATGGAGGAGTTACAGTTCAGCCAGCTGAAGCAGGGGGCGGGATTCTCTCACCCCGGGGCCAGGCCGGAGAATCGCATGGACGGGTGCAAATCGCGCAATGCCGCCCCGATGCCGGTCCGCTGATTCTCCAGAGAGTGCAGAACCGCCCCATTGGCGCTGGCGTGGTCGTTGTGGCGCGCCGCCGGACGGGGGCCACTCTACTGGGTGATACTGGGAATATCCAGCGATTCTCCGCCCGGGATGGGTCTCATGGCCTCGCAAGAAGAGCCAGGACCCAATGGTGCCATTCACACCTACTCTTACCTGGCGGGAGCTCGGCATGGATGCATCTGGGGGTGGCCTGAGGGGGGGGGGGGGGGGCGGGGGAGGATGGGTGAGGGGGGTCCAAACCCAGGGGCCTACCTATCGGCGGGCCGAGCCTCTTTTGTTCCAATAGAGGACTTATTTTCCCTTTCTCACACTCGATACAATTCCTTGTTGGATTGTATGGATGGACTTCAGCCTGAGGGATGAGAACTCCATTTCTCTTGGGGCAGCACGGTAACATGGTGGTTAGCATAAATGCTTCACAGCTCCAGGATTCCAGGTTCGGTTCCCGGCTGGGTCACTGTCTGTGCGGAGTCTGCACGTCCTCCCCGTGTGTGCGTGGGTTTCCTCCAGGTGCTCCGGTTTCCTCCCACAGTCCAAAGATGTGCGGGTTAGGTGGATTGGCCTTGCTAAATTGCCCGTAGTGTCCTAAAAAGTAAGGTTAAGGGGGGGGGGGGGGGTTGTTGGGTTACGGATATAGGGTGGATACGTGGGTTTGAGTAGGGTGATCATTGCTCGGCACAACATCGAGGGCCGAAAGGCCTGTTCTGTGCTGTACTGTTCTATGTTCTATGTTTCAGGATGTCCCTTTGCAATGCTACTTGATAGTGAGACAATGCTCAGTAAATAGGACTACAGGCATCTATCTCCCTTAGCTAGAGACAATTAATTTATCTAGCTCAAGGGTCCCCACTCAGCAAATGTAGGGGAAGGTGAGGATGCAGGACTCCATGAACTACCACAGCCAGTATTGGGATTGAATATACACCAATCGTTCCGCATCACATTCTAGCCATCCAACTAACTGAGGTTTTTGGCTCTGATATACTCAAAGACATTCTAAAAGCACTTACCTTATAGACCATAAAGAATTTCCACATATGAGAAACACAATAAGGTGATGATTGGAGGATTTTAGGAATATTGGCTTCTAACTATTGGGACAAGTTCAGAGTTAAAAGCCTGGGAGTATAATGTGTAAGGCTGCAATGGTCATGTTTTTAAAAGGAGTAGCAGGTGAAATTGACTAGAAGAATATGGATCAACTGTGGAGGTCCCTGGGAAGTTGATATGCTATTGCTGACTGCAGAGATAATGGGCGATTTAATGGAAATGAGTTGCGTGTTGAGTGTGTTTAGCTGGGTGTTTCCTTATGCTGGCAGCGCCGAGAATGACCCCGCTATTAAACGGGACTCCTCTTCATTTCTGGGTCTCGGTGAGGAACGCTCCGCCGTGGCTGCAGTTTGTCCCGTTTCCTGCACCAACGAGCTCCGCTCACCAGTGCAGGAAGAGATCGGAAAATGGCGCCTGATCTCATTGCAAGAGAGAGAGGAGCTGAGTTCTGATGCCCCTGACCTCGAGTCCACAATTCTTTCCAAGTGGGATAGTTAAAAAAAGAGTAACAATATTTTAAAGCAGAGCAGTCTTGTCTGAAGACAAGGAAGAGGCTGAAACAATTTAGTTGTAGCAGCTATTTGAAGATATTCAGCCAGAGCCTAAAGGGGTTCCAACCAGAGCCAAATCTCTTCTATAAAGCAAATATTACTCCATGTCCTGCTAATTTGAAGATGGATTAAAAGCTGTATGTTTCTTTTCTTGTTGTTTAATGGGAAATTGTATAGTTGTGTTAAGGGGCAATTGGCTGGGGAGGTGGTGGCATAGTGGCATTGTCACTGGACTAGTAATCCAGAGACCTGCAGTACTCTGGGGTCCCAGGTTCAAATTCCACCACTGCAGATGGTGAAGTTTGAATTCAATAAAAATCTGGAATTAAAAGTCTAGTGAGGACCATGAAACCACTGTTGATTGTAACAGTTTGTTAGGGAAGGAAATCTGCCATCCTTACCTGGTCTGGCCTATATGTGACTCCAGACCCACAGCAATGTCATTGATTCTTAACTGCCCCTCAGGGGCAATTAGGGATGGGCAATAAATGCTGGCACAGCCTGCAATGCCCACGCCCCATGAACAAATAAAAAAAAGTTATTGTTTCCGGGGTTAAGTTAAAAGTTTAATATTGTATTCATAATAAAGTTTTGTTTTAGAAATACCAAGGCCCTATTTTTTCATGTAATCACTCCTGGAACGAATCATTCTTTCCGCATAGTCCTGAAATAAACTATGGGGTTCCGGTACAGCATCCTAGCCACTGCTGGTGTCTGTTCTGGGATTGTAATAATAGACATGTAAGTAGTTGATATACTTTCAGTATTTCAGTGTGTAATGATGTGTTATTACTTCCAACCTTTTCCAGGTCCAATTCATGTGTTATTGATGGTAAGTAGTATGCTTTTGACCGAAACGTTTGAAATGTTTAAATGTGTATGTGTTGAGAATAGTGATTTATCATTGAATATTTTACTGAAAATTACGGGAAATTCAGTGTCAAATTGGAAAATAATTTCTTCTGAAAACAATGTGGGACTGTGCGGCAGACTGTCTCTACTCTGTCTGATTGCGATACAGTGCCTTCAACTGCAAATTGCAAAATAGCCAGTTCGACTCCCCTAAATTGAATGAGAAAACTATTTGACTCCACGACATGTTGCCCTCCCTTAGAAACATAGAAACGTAGAAAATAGGAGCAGGATTGGGCCATTCGGCACTTTGTGGCTGCTCCGCCATTCATTATGAGCTTTTTGCCCAAGAGCCCTTCTCAAAAACATAGGGCGGGAATCTCCGTTTCAGAGACTAACTGTTGATTCTGGGACAGAATCGATGGATACGACAGCAAAATCTGTGGTAGTCCCGCCGCAATTCCGGAACCGGTAATAGGCTAGCACCGGCACCACATGGAACATGAGCGATTCCAATGAAAAATTATGTCCTATTCATTGGGGTTGGGATTGCCACTTGAGAGTCTGACAAGCGGCAGCCGCATATTAGCACTCCGCCCCCCACGTATACTCATTCTGGCCAACAAGGTGAAACTGGTTGCGCTGGATCAGGCCCATCCCCAGAGGATACCTAGCGGTGTAGTCTGGGGGGACCCATACGGCCCGTGGCACTAAGTTCACAGTGGGCAGTCAGTGGCGTGTGCAGACGCATGGCTGCCTTGCAAGCTGCGGCAATGTTGTTCGGTGAAAATCAACCACACCTCTTGGCTGCCGCCCGATACTTCCCCCGGCACTAGCAGAAATCCCCAAGCCAGTGGCACAACTGTCAGCACACTATAGCGATGTTGGACACATTTCATATCCCCTCTCTCTCCCACAGCAGCCATGGCGCCTCTTTCCCTGATTTTTAAAAACACAACTGAAACTCGCCATCGGTAATTCATCCTGGTGGAGGTGGAGCATTGCAGGAGCCCCGGAGAATGCCGGGTCAGGCCTACTAATGATATGCCAACAGCGTTTATTGTATGAGCGGAGTGGAACGCATTGATGCCATGGTCGAGGCACCTGAGCATGTCATTCTGTCGGGTGCCCGGCACGGCCACTATTTTTGCCTCGTGTGATCCTGCTCCCAATCGCATTACCCGATTCCAGTGTTGGCTGACGGAGAATCCCGCCGATATTGTTTTGGCCTGAACTACTTTTTGTGATAGTGAATTCTACAGGTTTACCATTCTCTGGGTGGAGAAATCTCTTCTCATTTCAGACCTTAATGATCTTCCTTGTATTCTCAGACCGTAATGCCTAGTTCTGGACTCCCATCCACCAGGAACATCCTTCCTGTATCTACCCTGTCTAGTCCTGTTAGAACTTTATAGGTTTCTATGAGATCCCCCTTATTTTTCTGAACTCCACAAATATAATCCTAACTGACTCAATCTCTCCTCAGTTGTCAGTCCTGCCATCCCAGGAGTCCATCTGATAAACGTTGCTGAACTTCCTCTAAAACAAGAAAATCCTTCCTCAGATAAGATCAAAACTGCATTTCACAATATTTCACATCTGGCCTCACCGAGGCCCTGTATCATTTCAGCAAGCCATTCCTGCTCCTGTACTTGAATCATCTCACTATAAAAGCCAACATACCATTTGCTTTCTTTACCGCATGCTGTACCTGCATGCTTCCTGTCAACAACTGGCGTACAAGGACACCCAGGTCTAATTGCACATTCCCCTCTCTCAATCTATAGCCATTCAGATAATAATCTGCCTCCTTGTTTTTGCTACCTAAGCGGATAACCTCATATTTATCCACTTTATATTATATCTGCCATGCATTTGCCCACTCACTCAGTCTGTCCAAATCACACTGAAGCATCTCTGCATCCTCCTCACAGCTCACCCGCCCACTCAATTTTGTCTCATCTGCAAATGTAGAGGTATTACATTTTGTTCCCTCAACTAAATCATTTATATATATATTATGAATAGCTGGGATCCCAGCATCGATCCCTGTGGTACTCACTAGTCACGGCCTGCCATTTGGAAATGACCTGTTTATTCCTACTCTTTGTTTCTTGTCTGCCAACTAGTTTGCTATCCATCTCAATACACTATCCCCAATTCCACTTTGTTGAAAACTTTCTGAAATTCTGAATAAATCACATTCACTGGCTCACCTTCAATTCTGCTATTTACATCCTCAAAGAATTCCAGTAGATTTTTCAAGGAGGATTTTCCTTTCATAGATCCATGCGGACTCTGTCAGATTCTACCACTGTTTTCCAAGTGCTCTGCTATACAATCTTTGATAATGGAGTCTAGAATTTTCCTCACTACCAACATGGCTGACTGATCTATAATTCCCTGTTTGCTCTTTATTTCCCTTTTTAACCAGTGGGGTTACATTAGCTCCCCTCCAATCTGTGGGAACTGTTCCAGAGTCTATAGAATCATGCAAGGTGACCACCAATGCATCCACTGTTCCGAGGATCACTTCCTTAAGTACCCTGGGATGTACATTATCAGACCCTAGAGATTTATCAGCCTTCAATCCCATCAATTTCCCCAACACTATTTCTCTAACAATACTAATTTCCCTCAATTCCTTCCTCTCCCTGTGTTCCCCAACATTTCTTGTATTATTTGTGACCTCCTTTGTGAAGACAGAATCAAAGTATGTATTTAGTTGGTCAACCATGTCTTTGTTCCCCATTATAAATTTCCCTTTTGCTGACGGTAAGGGATCTATATTTGTCTTCACCATTCCTTTTCTCTTCACACGCCTTTAGAAACTTTTACAATCAGTTTTTATGTTTCCTGCAAGCTTACTATCTTACTCTGTTTGCCCCTTTTTGATCAATCACTTGGTCCTCCTTTGCTGAATTCTAAACTGCTTCCAGTCTTCAGTCTGGTTTTTTTTGGCCAACTTGTTTGCCTCTTTGGATCTAATACTATCTCTAATTTCCTTTGCAAACCATGGTGTGGCCAACATTTATGTTTTACTTTTGTGCCAGACAGGAATAAATCATAGTGGTAGCACAGTGGTTAGTTCTACAACCTCACAGTGCCATGGACCCTGGTTCAATTCCAGCCTTGGGTGACAGTGTGGAGTTTTCACATTCTCCCTGTGTCTGCGAGGGTTTCCTCTGGGTGCTCCTGTTTCCTCCAATAGTTGGATTGGTCATGCTAAATTTTCCCTTTGTGTCCAACGATTTATTGGTTAGGTGGGGTTACATGGAAGGGGTTGGGGAATTGGGTCTATGTGGGGTGCTTTTTGGAGGATTGATGCAGACTCAATGGGCCGAATGGCCCCCTTCTGCACTGTAGGGATTCTGTGAAATCAGTGAAACGAATGTTCACCCATGTGCTCTTTGAATATTTGCCTTTTCCTATCCAACCATCCCTTTTAGAAATATTTACCAATCCATCATAGCCAACTCACAACTCATACCATCATAGTTTCCTTTATTAAGATTCAGGACTCTAGTCTCAGAATAAACTACGCCACTCTCCATTTGATGAAGAATCTATCATATTATGGTCACTCACCCCCAAGGGCCTTGCACAATTAGATTGCCAGTTATTCCTTTCTCATTACAAAATGGCCAGTCTAGGATGTCCTGTTCTTAGTTGGTTCCTTTTTCTGGTTCTTTTTCACTATTGCATTAATTTCCTCTTTAATGCAACACCACCACCGTTTCCTTTTTGTCTGTCCTTCCAAAATGTTGAATACCCATGGATGTCCCATCCCTGGTCAACCTGCAGCTATGTCTCCATAATCCCGACTGTATCGTACCTGATTACATCTATTTGCACAATTAATTCATCCACTTTATTCCAAATGCTTTGTGCATGAAAGCACAAATCATTAAGACTTGTCTTTTTCACATTTCTTGTTCTATTCCCATTATTTTTCACTGGGACATCAGCCCCGGTCCTCTCCAGGTATAACCCGTCAAATTTGTAGTGGTCCCACCTCCCCCAGACCTGATCCAAAGTCCCATAAATGAAACCCTCCCCTCACACAATCTCTTGAGCCACATATTAATTACGATATCCTGCTATTTCTGCTCTGACTGGCATGTGGCACAGGTAGTAGTCCTGAGATCACTACCTTTGAGGTCCTACTATTCATTTTTCTTCCTCACTCCCTATATTCAGCTTTTAGGACCTCATCCCTTTTTTAAATCTATGTCATTTGTACCAATGTGTACCACGGCCACTGGCTAATCACCCTCCCCCTCCAGAATGTCCTGTAACTGCTCTGAGACATTCTTGATCCGAGCACAGGGAGGTAACATACCATCCTAGAGTATTGTTTGTGGCCACTGAAATGCTTATCTATTCCCCTTACAATTGAAGCCCCTATAACTATTGAATTCTCACACTTTTTACTCCTCCCCTGTGCAACGGAGCCAACCATGGTGCAACAAATTTGGCTGCTGCTGCTTTCTCCTCAACAGTATCCAAAACGGTATATATGTTTTGCAGGGTAATAGCCACAAGAGATTCCTGAACGGGCTGCCTAGTTCTTTTGCTTTGCCTGGTGGTCACCCATTCCCTTTCTGCCAGTGGCCTCTTAGTCTAGAGTGTGATCGCCTCTCTGTACATGCTATCTAATGATACACTCCGCCTTGCGAATGCTCCACAGTGTCTCCAGCCGCGTTCCACCTCCAAAATCTGGGCTTCCAAGAGCTGCAACTAGAGACACTTCCTGCACACATGCTGACCTTGGGCACTGGAAATGTTCCCGGCTTCCCGCATAGAACAGGAAGAACACACCACAGTTTTGAGTTCTTATTATCAAATTATATCAATTACTCTCGGGCCCTTATTCCATGCTTCTCGTTATAGCCCTCACAAATGATAAACCACAAAATAAGACCTTAAAAATCCTAAATAATAAAGTAGTAAATACTTACCCGATCATACCCATCCAATTAGTTACGTCCACTTGCTGTGCATCACTTTTGAATCCTGACATCACTTCAGGAGATCCTGACTAACACTCCGCTCTTAGTCTTGTTCTTTCTTACACTTTTTATCCTCCCGGCTCCTCCCTTTGTCTCACTCTTTCTATCACTCCCTTATCCTCCTGTCTCCACTCTCAGTCTTCGTCTTTCTCGCACTTTTTGATCCTCCAGGTTCCACTCTTAGTCTTGTCCCCAGTACCAATTGCTACATACCCCCTCTCTCTATTTCAGTTAACTCCTGGGAATTGTTCCCACAGCATGTACACCCTCCCCGCCCTTCAATTTAAAATTGGTTCTGATATGACAGTTAGTTATAGAGAAGATCTTGTCCTATGCTCTTCCACTATGAGGTGCTGCAGTAATGTTAGCAACGGAAATCCATTCAGTAAAAATAATATACATGTAATTTTTTAAAAAACTGTACAAGAGTACTGCTTCTATCTTGATATATTTCTCTTGATAATCAGGATGTATTGTGTTTCAGGGTTTGCCACCTCATTTAAAAATTCTCAGGATCTGAACTACCATTACTCTGGTAAGCAGAGAGTGAACACAATTCATCAATATCTACTTATCTATTCAGAGTTCACAAACGAGGTTTTAATTGTTCACTGCTCACAAAATTGTTGAGATAAGACTGTGTCAAATTATGCAGTATCAAATATTTCATTTTGTATTCCGAACCATATACTGCATTATGTGTGTGTGTGTGTACTGTTATGTAACCGGCTACTGTGGAGACTGATGTTTTCACTTGCAAATCCCAACTTCAGATACTGCCAGTGCCACTGTATGGGTGAGCTTTTAATTCACTTAAAATCCATCCATTTGCAGCCAAGTTAAAATAAGGGCCATTTTATGTCTTCAAAGGTGTTTTGGGTATAAGTTCTTCAAAAAAGTCATTGTTAACGGTATTAAGAATTATGATTGCTACCTTAAATACATATACCTGTGCATGCTTTCTAACTGCGCACGCTATCTTCCTGGTGTCATTTCTTAAATAATATTTAGTGTCAATGTTTTTTGATTATAAATGCTGTGCCCAGACATAAAACTGTTTAACTGTTATGAAACTGCTTTTTTCCTGTGCAGTCAAAACCCGGTCATGTAGCTTCTCACATATTGCTTTTTGAATTTTTTGAGAATACTGGCATTTTTTTCCCTCAGTAACAAAAATTTCCTGCCCAAAGTATAGTATGAATAAAATATATTCACCAATTACAGGCAGGGTTTTCATCTCAATGTAGGGACGGAAATTGAGGTGAGCAGGCGTGCAATTTTGTGCCGTCAGCTGGCAAGCTGGTTTACTTGAACCCTTCCTCCTTGATCCATTTTTGGGTTAGACAGATTGGGGCAGGAAACCATAACTGGCAGCGTGGCTTTGTTAAACTAATTAAACTGCCAGTTATGGCCGCCCCTGGCATTGGCAGCATGGCAGCTGCCTGGAGTTGGCCTCCCAGCTGCGGACCAGGGGATCAATATTCCAAGAGCGATTAAACACCATTCCATATCCAGACTACCTTCAAGAAATGCGACTGGAGGACAATATTTTTAAAGAAAAAGGTTTTCCAAACCGGAAGTACTGTTTGATTAAAAGGAATCTTAAGGTTGTGTCAGTGGAAGTACACAGTTGACAACTCAGTATTTTGCATCACAGCAGTAAGATTTAGATTTACCTTTTTGTTTTGCAGGACTGGTTCCCTGATGTCATGAAGGAAATTAGCTGCAAATTAATTCCTAATAGAGAGAGAAAAAGGGGATGTTAAGGCACCTCTTCGCTCTATCTTAGTTCAGGAATCATAGAATCATACAATACAGAAGAGGCCTTCGGCCCATCAAGCCTGCCGAACAAAAAAAAAGTCTCTAATCTGTACTAATCCCACTTTCCAGCAGTCGGCCCAAGCCTTGAATATTATGACATTTCAAGTGCTCATCCATGTTCTTTTTTAAGATTGTGATGTTTCCTGTCTCAACTACCCTCCCTGGTCATGCATTCCAGACTCCCATCACCCTCTGGTGGTTGTGTCAGCAGGAAAATTAAATACCTTTGAAGAACTAAATGTAAAACTTTTTCTATAGATTAGTAACACTACTTAAAATGTTGTTTCTTTTTTTTCTCGCAGCTGTTGAAAGAAATAATTTGATGAGGCTTGCCCAGACAATACCTTTCACCCCTGTTGATCTCTTTGGTAATATTCATGCTTTTCTGGCAGTTTGATTTCAAATGTTTGCTATGTCTGTGGGGCAGTGATGGGGAAAACACAAAGAGAAGCAGCAAAGTTGGGGAGAATGTTCTGCTAAATGAAAACACAGATCCGGTGCTTTCTTACAGCAGTTACCAAATTGGATAATAACTGATCAAGAGTGCAGAGTGTGGCTTATTATACTTAGATTTTTGAGACCAGAGTGCAATTCTTCTTCTGTGTTAAGATTGAAAGGATGGGCCATTACCTCATGCTCAAAATTTTCAGAAATTAATGAAAGATTGCCTAAAAAGGAGAACACTTACAATAATAATAACATTAATTTATTGTCACAAGTAGACCAGTGAAGTAAAGCAGAAGAATGGACACAATTGGAAAACTCTTTCAAACTCTAGCAGAAATCAATGGGCCAAATGGTCTCTTTCTGCATTAATGATTCAAGATATCACATGCTTCAAAAATACATATATGGTCAGAAACATCTTGTTCCAATTAAGTATCTCTCCTCTTATATTTCCTACTGTAATGTTAGAGTTTTGTATTCATTCTGACCTATTCTAACAATGATTTCATTTCTTCCTTAAAACAAATTTTGAAACATATATTCTGGTTTGTTTTCTCCTTCCTTCTGGTCCCTGCTTCCATTTTGCAGGGTGGAAGCAATTCTTAAAAAAAACTTAATTGTTTATTGAGATTTGAAGGCCACAGTTTCAATCAATCGAAAACACATACCAGTTGCACTGAAGTTATTGTTCCAATGTATTTTAGGCACCAAGTATCCAGGAATGGGCTTGCAAAAGGGAAAGTTTGTGGATGCCCAGAAGTATCTGTATGAGCAACTTGTGGGCAGCACGCTAGCATAGTGGTTAGCACAGTTGCTTCACAGCTCCAGGGTCCCAGGTTCCATTCCCGGCTGGGTCACTGTCTATGCGGAGTCTGCACGTTCTCCCTGTGTCTGCCGTGGGTTTTCTTCGGGTGCTCCGGTTTCCTCCCACAGTCTAAAGATGTGCGGGTTATGTGGATTGGCCATGATAAATTGCCCTTAATGTCCAAAAAGTTAAGTGGGGTTACTGGGTTATGGGGATAGGGTAGATACGTGGGCTTGAGTGGGGTGCTCTTTGTAAGGGCCGGTGCAGACTCGATGGGCTGAATGGCCTCCTTCTGCACTGTGAATTCTATGATCTATGGTTCATGATGCTTGAAAGTTTACACTATTTTTGAACATTGTACTTTTGTAAAATATGTCAGTTCGGTCTGGAGCAACTGTCAACAATTTGCAGTCATTACTATGCTGAAGAAACTGCGATTATTTTGTATTTCTCTGCAGCTGGTGAGGAGGTAACCATCTACAAACTAGAGGAAAGCTCATCAGTCAACCTGGACAAGAGCATGTCCTCCTGGTCTCAGCATGGTTTGGCTGCCGTGATTCATGTCCTTTCCAAGGAGGAAATGGACGGGGGACTTCGTAGGGCTATGAAAGTGTATTGCACTTGGTCGGAAGAGGATGTGCTGAAAACTGGGCAGACTTACATCATAAAGTCTTTCCTGCCAGAGGTAGTCAAAACATGGCAGAAAATCTTTAGTGAAGGAACAGTGCTCCATCTCTGTCTGAGGGTAAGTGATTCATGGAGAATGAAGAACTTTCATCTTATTGAGGTTTTTTTTTCCTTATTCATTGTTTTTTTGGGATGTATTTATAGGCCATCCCTGAGGACATTTACAAGTCGACCACAGCAATGTGGTCTGGAGTCACATGTAAGGCAGACCAGGAAAGGATGACAATTTCCTTCCCTAAAGGACATTAGTGAACCAGATGGGTTTTTACGACAATCGACAATGGTTTCATGGTCATCATTAAACTTTTAATTCCAGATTTTTAATTAAATTCAAATTCCACCATCTGCCCTGGCAGGATTCGAACCCAGAGCATTACCCTGGGTTTCTGAATTACTAGTCCAGCGACAATACCACTATGCCACTGCCTCCCTATTCCATTCAATATATGGAGGAGCTAAATATTCCCAGCCTTTCTAGTAAACTCCTCTAACTCTAGATAGGCTGGGTCACACTCCACTCCAGTTGCACTTTTATGATTTTTGGCCCTCTGATATTTGAGTATTTATTTTTTACAGGCCATTGTTCTGCTGCAATTTACCTGGTGTGAATTAAATTCTGATTGTATCCAGAATTTTGGTTTTTGAAATGCAACAGTTCTACTTGTCTCAATGTATAAGAATTCTTTGAAGAGGTAACAAGGAAGTTAGACAAAGGAGAGCCAGTGGACATGATCTATTTATATTTCCTGAAGGTCTTTAACAAAGTGCCATATAGGAGGCTGTTAAATAAGTTAAGAGCCCATGGTGTTAAGGGTAAGATCCTGGCATGGATAGAGAATTGGCTGACTGGCAGATGGCAGAGTGGGGATAAAGGAGTCTTTTTCAGGATGGCAACAGGTGACAAGTGGTGTGCCTCAGGGGTCGGTGTTGGGACCACAACTTTTTACAATATACATGATGCACAATCAATGGACACGAAACATAGATAAAGTCCGAACGATAGGCTTTAATACGCAAGAAGTGACCCAGCAGCAGACGTACAGAAGAATGGCTGACTGCCGGGAACACAGGTACTTATACTCCATCTCGTAGGTGGAGCTACCTTCCTCTCAGCCAATGGGCAGCGAGTCCTCTGCACCAATGGCAGCTCACACTCCCAGGTACCATAATACCTCATGTCATACTGCAACAATACATTAACGATCTGGAAGAAGGAACTGAGGGCACTGTTGCTAAGTTTGCAGAGGATACAAAGATATGCAGAGGGACAGGTAGTGTTGAGGAAGCGGGGGGGGGGGGGGGGGGGGCTGCAGAAGGACTTGGACAGGCTAGGAGAGTGGCAGATGGAATGCAATGTGGCAAAGTGTGAGGTTATGCACTTTGGTAGGGAGAATGGAGGCATAGACTATTTTCAAAATGGGAAAAGGCTCAGGAAATCAGAAGCATAAAGGAACTTAGGAGTCCTAGTTCAAGATTCTCTTATGATTAACGTGCAGGTTCAGTCGGCAGTTAGGAAGGCAAATGGAATGTTAGAATTCATTTCGAGAGAGCTGGAATAAAAGAGCAGGGATGTACCTCTGAGGCTATATAAGGCTCTGGTCAGACCCCTTTGGAGTATTGTGAGAAGTTTTGGGCCCTATATATAAGGAAGGATGATCTGGCCTTGGAAAGGGTTCGAGGAGGTTCACAAGAATGAACCCTGCAATGAAGAGCTTGTCATAAGAGGAACGGTTGAGGACACTGGGCCTGTACTCATTGGAGTTTAGAAGGATGAGGGGGTTTTATTGAAATTTACAGGATACTGCGAGGCCTGGATAGAGTAGAAGCAGAGAAGATGTTTCCACCAGTAGCAAAAACTAGGACTCAAAGCCACAGCCTCAGACTGAAGGAGCGATGCTTTAAAACTGAGATGAGGAGGAATTTCTTCAGCCAGACGATGGTGAATCTGCGGAATTCTGTGTCACATGTTGGGCAGCACGGTAGCATAGTGGTTAGCACTATGGCTTCACAGCGCCGGGTTCCCTGGTTTATCCCCGGCTTGGGTCACTGTCTGTGCGGAGTCTGCATGTTGTCCCCGTGTCTGCGTGGATTTCCTCCGGGTGCTCTGGTTTCCTCCCACAAGTCCCGAGAGATGTGCCGTTACGTGAATTGGGCATTCTGAATTCTTTCTCTGTGTACCCGAACAGGTGCCGGAATGTAGCGACTAGGGGCTTTTCACAGTAACTTCTTTGCCTTGTTAATGTAAGCCTACTTGTGACAATAAAGATTATTATTATTACTATCGAAGGCTTTGGAGGCCAAATCACTGAGTGTCTTTAAGACTGCGATAGATAGGTTCTTGATTAATAAGGGGATCAGGGGTTATGGGGAGAAGGCAGGAGAATGGGGATGAGAAACATATCAGCCATGATTGAATGGTGGAGCAGACCTGCTGGGCCGAATGGCCTAATTCAGCTCCAAAGTCTTATGGTCTTATGCCTTTAGCCCCCTTCAGGCCCCCATTCAGACCCCTAGACAGTACTTACCCGACACTGGCCCTGCCAGGTTGACACTGCCAGGCTATTGTCCAGACATGTCACCTGACCACCCAGGGGCTACAAATGCATCCGAGCCCCCCACTCGCTGTGATCATTTTGTCTACCCAGAGAATGCAATTGTGGCTGAGTTAAGGTCCTTGTTGAGGAACCCTTGGACTTTAATGTCTACTTTGTGCCAGCTGCCTCTGTGGCGGAAAACTACCTCCAGTATAGGCATGCTGCTCAGGCTTAAGAGGTTGAAAGAAGAGACCCATTATGAAAAATCTATAGTCAGATAGAGCACCTGCTCAAAGAGGAAACACTTCAGAGTTAATGGACCGCGAAGTGTTATAAAAAGAAACAAAGCTATTACCTCCTTTGAAAATGCCTTTAGCTGTCAATCAAGAGTCTTGGAAATGTCAGTGGGGTGTGAAATGGAATATTAGCAAGCAAGTACAAAGGTGTATTGTACTTGCAGGACAAAAGAAAGGAAATGCTGAAGAATATCGGTTGTTAACTGTACAAAGGCTTGGTCTAGCCTGACACTAATCCCGCAAAGGAGCCAATGATGTCACTGACTATCACATGACTAAACTCTTAAAGGGACCAGGCAACAGCACAACAATAACAACACACATAAAACATTTTAATCCTAAGGTCCATTATAACAAATAATTATTGTATTTTTACATCGTAATTTATACATATGTACACGGGAAGTATTGTAGTCAATGAGAAGCTCCAAAAAGATTTGCCAAAAGTAATTTATCTCCTACGCATAGTTAGGAAATACAGCAATGAAGCATCACTACAAGTCCCAGCCGGGTCCATCCTGAGGTGCCTCCGCCCCACAGCGGAAGAGCTTGTATTTCACAAGTCCCCTGAGGAGACCGATAAGGGTCAGCTCCGTGGGTCTCGTGGGGTTTATAACATCCCGCCCCCCCAAAGTCCGTACGTCTCTCTTGTGAGGAGTGAATGCGGCTATCTTCTGGCTTTTCTCGCAGTTGTGCCTCGGCTGTTGCGGGGCTGGGTCAGGAGCGTCGTTTTCACATTGATTGTCTCGGGATCACTGTCGGTGACCATTCCCTGGTGAGGCTATCGTCCGAAAATGCAGATGTCTGAGTCTCCCATGTTGGATCCTGAATCATCCACCTCATACATCTCAGTGTCAGGACCACTAGGGGGTAATGTCCCCAGGCTCTCTTGTGCGGGCAGGGGGGGCTGATAAAGGGTTCTTCCAGTGGGGCTGGTCCTGACGCTGGCATCCTGCCCAGGAAGTGGTCCAGATGCTTTCATACCATCCGTTTTTGTGTTTTAATTGCATAAGATACTGGTCCGGTCTGTTTCACCACGGTCCCTGGAATCTACCGGGCACCACCTCCAAAGTTTTGGATGTATACCGTGTCCCCAGGTCAGAAACTTCTGACCTGCATCTGTATGCTTCAGTACTGCCTCTGGAGGTCTTGTCACTGTTTCACTTTCCCACTGATGTCGGAGAACGTTAGGCTAAGGCGGGTTCTGAGCCTCCGGCCCATCAGCAGTTCCACCGGCGTCACTTTGGTCATAACGTGGCCTGGTAGCTGAACAAAAAAGGCACCCGCCTCGCCTCCATGGATCCCGTGGCCTGCTTCCTCATGCTCATCTTGAAAGTCTGCACTGCTCATTCAGCCAGACCATTTGGGGAAGGGTGGTATGGGACTGTCCAGATGTGCTTCACCCCGTTTGTCTTTCGAACCATGCAAATTTCTCGCTAGTGAACAAAGTACCGTTGTCTGCGACTGATACCTCTGAGATGCTATGGGCACTGAATGAGAGTTGTAGCATCTCAGTGGATGGCGTTTAAGTGGTTTCTGGCATTCAATGGACATCTAACCATTTGGAATGGGCGCCCACTGTCAGCAAGAACATTGAACCTTGAAAAGGTCCGGCAAAATCAGCAACATTTCCTTGCTGATCCTGGTGTAAGATGTTGTGGCGTAACCTCGCTAAGACCGAGCCCTTCCGAATCCAATTGCAAACTTGTGCGGTGGTGACTGGCAAAGTATCCATAACATTTAAGGTCGATACGACCTCATCAGCCCTTGGTGGAAATAGGGGGCTACGTGTCCGCAATGGGAGCCAGGTCGGAGCATCCACGTTTTTGATCTGCGTGCCCAGGTGATACTCAAACATGTACTTGTACGTCACTAACAATAGGGCCCAGTGCTATATCCGAGCAGATGCTATTGGCGGAATTGTCCTGTCGTCTTTAAACAATGCGGGCAATGGCTTGTGGTCCCTTGTGATGGTGAAATGATGGTCATACACATACTGGTGGAATTTATTCACCACAAAAACGATGGCCAGCCCATCTTTCTCAATCTGAGCATTGTTGAATTCAGCAGTGGCCAAAATCCACGATGTGTCGGCTATTGGTCTTTCCATTCCGACATCCACGCGGTGGGATAACACCACCCTGATTCCGTAAGGGGAGGCACCAAAGTGACCAAAAGGAGCTTTGATGAGTTGTAGTGGGTCAACAACCCTGATGAGGGCAGCCGCTGATTCACCTTGGTGAAGGCTTCTTCTTGCGGCACTCTCCATGCCCACTCCTGGTGCTTTTCCAATAGCACATACAGTTGTGCAAGGATGGTCGCCAAGGTAGGGATAAATTTCCCATAATAATTCACGAATCCTAAGAACGACCACAATTCGATTGCGTTTTCAGGATGCAGGGTTTGTTTGATTGCTCGCTCCTTTTCCTACTGGGTGCAAGCCAGCCCGGTTGACATGGTATCCTAAGAACTTGACCTCTTTTGCATAAAGAACTCACTGTCCTCTCTTAAGGCGGACGCCTATCTTGGAAAACAGCGGAGGACTTCTGAGTTGCTCAAGTACTCCTATTTGGTGGCAATGTTGACCAGGACATCGTCAAAGTAAACCGCCACGAATGGTGGTCCTTGTAGGATGTTCTCCATTACTCTGAAAATAGCACAAGCTGATGACACTCTGAAATGAAATGAAAATTGCTTGTTGTCACGAGTAGGCTTCAATGAAGTTACTGTGAAAAGCCCCTAGTCGCCACATTCCGGCGCCTGTTCGGGGAGGCTGGTACGGGAATTGAACTGCTGGCCTGCCTTGGTCTGGTTTAAAAGCCAGCGATTTAGCCCAGTGTTCTAAACCAGCCCCTGAATGGCAACCTTGTATATTTGCAGAGACCTTTGTGAATATTAATGGTCACGAATTTTCTGGAGGCTGTGTCTAGCTCCAATTGGAGGTATGTGTGACTCATGTCGAGTTTAGAAAAAATCTTTGAGTAGAGGTCCTCTATTCGCGGCATCAGGTGTCTGTCAAAATGAGAGATTCATGTGTGTTAATGGTGAGTAGGTGTTGAGATTCAGCTGCAGCATTCATTTTGAGGTAAACCTGCGATAGGTTGATCTTACTGAACCTCTGTCCTCCTGCTTGGTAGGCAAACACATTTTCAATCAATGATTGCGGCTGTTGATCCAGAATAATTATTGTTTTAAAGTCTCGGCAGATGCAAATTGTTTCATCTTGCTTCATTACAGGCTGGTAGTGACAGTTTCTAAGACTCCTGCATCTACAGGTCTCATTAGTACAGATTCAACCATTGGATGTATAGTGTAGGTTACTGCTCTAGTCTTGAGACACTTCAGTGGCTATTTTGATTGATCTTTAAAGATAGTTGTACTCCTTTCATGGACCCCAGTGAGGCCTTGACTACACTGCTGTATTTTTCGAGGTTGGTCTGTAAATCCGTCTTTGAATCAACTAATCTGTTTACTGCACTCCAGTTTAATTTGATCTTTTCCAGCCAAGAGGGGCCAAAGAGAGCTGGAACACTTCCTTGACCACCTGAAGTGGCACCTCTGCAGTTTACCCATTTAACTCTATTTTGACTGTGTTGCATTCTCGTAGATGCATTATTTCCCCAGTGGATGACATCTGCTGGCTTCAATGGTAGGTGATTCAGTTTCAGTTCATAGATGGTCTCAGGAATTAAGGAGTTGACAGCCCCTGTATCGACTTCCATTTTTACAGGTTGTCTATTCAATTTTGGAATTACCCAGAACTGATGTACAGAGAGTACATACAATTTCTCTTCCTCATCAGAACCACGTGTTGTAGTTCCATTGTTGCTATTCTTATTTTCTTCCACATTGTGAATTTTCTTAGTTGAATTCATTTTCTTACTTCTTTTAGAAGTGTTCTGTAGTATTCCTTGAACATTCTTCTCCGGAGAGACTATTTTACTCCAGCAAGCTCTTGCTGCGTGGTCAGTTCTGCCACAATTTTTCCATTGGCTGTCCTTGCTCCTGCAATCAGCCTGTGAATGGCCTGTTTCATCACAGTGATGATACACTTGTTGCTGGGTAGACTATTTCTGGGTGGCAGTCAGTTTATGGGTCCTGGTGCCTCCCCTGACCTGAGAAGCCTCTTTAGAAGCAACCTAATGCTGTTTTCACACTTAGATTTAGTTTCGTTAATAATCTCCTCTGAATGGCCTCATTTCTCAGCTCACAAACCAAGCGAGTCACCAAATTCACAAAACCCCATTAAGCGCTTGAGGGTCACAACAAACTGCGCAATGCATTCCCTCTCCAGCCGATTACTTCAGTGAAATCAAAACTTCTCGATAATTAATAGTTTTGGTGCATAATTGTCTTCGAAAATCTTAACCAATTCTTGCTAAATTTTGGCACCTAGTTTTGAACCCTGAGTGGGTGCTACTTAAGAACGCTATGTAGCTCACGGTGCAAAGAAGCCTATTGAACAGTATGTAACTGCAGTAACACAGCTTGCAGAATCATGTAAATTCGGATAACTAAATGATTATCTGATTAAAGAACGAATAGTCTATGAAACCCTGCAGTGAGTGAAAGTCGACTGAAAGAGGAGAAAGTTACTTTCAGGAAAGCAGTAAACATGTATCAAAATGGGGAGCTTGTGAAATGTCAGTAATAGCACATGTGTTCAAATAGATTTGGCAAACTGTGAGATAGATTATCCTGAGAGACATTCCAGGACGAATGAACAGGGCAATCATAGATAAAGGGCAGGATGTAAATCCTGCAGATGGCATCATACAAAGGAAAAGAAGGATAGTCCAGTGTGGGGAAAGCAGTGTTCCAACTGAAAGAAGCTGAATCTATTTCCACACAAGTATTTGGCTAGAAAGCAGCAAAACAAGCCTATACAAATGGCCATTGGATAGATAACAGCAGACAAATCTAATCAAGAACTATACACAATGCCAACAGTTTGGTTCCCTCAGGACTATAGTGATAAATGGTTTGCGACTGTTACAATGATGATTGCAGAAGGAGAGTATCATGTGACCAAGAAGTGTCAGATAGACACTGGCGTGTTATGCAACATGTTGATCTTCACAGACCTGTGAGAAGTAGCCCAACACGATGATCCAAAAATGAAGCCCTTTAAAGTAAGATTGAGGCTAAATGATGGCATGATACTCATACCGAAAGGACAAGTTAGTCTGACAGTCAAACACAATGGCAGGAATGAAGATTTAGAGTTCCAGGTCATTTCCACTGAGACCAGTCTAAAGCTTGGACTGGTATTGCTGAACATACAACAGAGATTTACAACGTGTTGCAGCACAAAAACGATTGACTGCTAAAAGGATCCCAGAGGAGTACAAAGATGTGTTTACAGGGCTGGTATGTCTACCAGGAGAATATCATCTGGAAATATTATGGGCGGGATTCTCCCATCGGGTGGCTAAGTGCCGATGCTGGCGTAAAAACGGGAGTGTTTTACTCCGGTCGGCGCCCGTACCGAGACCCGATTCTCCAGGCCACAGTGGGGTAGCATGGTGCTGTAACTGCCCACGCCGCTCCAGCTGCTGATCCCTGCATGAACTCGGCGCCGCGGGATCTGCACATGCGCAGTTGGCCCAGCAACAACTAGCACATGCGCAGTTGCGTTGACGCTAACTAGCGCATGCACAGTGGCCTTCTTCTCCGTGCCAGCCCCGACGCCAAATGGCGCAGGACTACAGGAGCCAGCACGGAGGAAAGGAGGCTCACCGACAGAGTTGCCGGCCTGCCGAACGGTGGGTCCTGATCGCGCGCCAGGCCACTACAGAGGCCCCCTCCCCCGCCCCACAGGCCACCACCCAACCCTTCAACGCCGAGGTCCCGTCAGCTCAGAAGATGTTAGAACGGCGCCGCGGGACTCGGCTTTTTGTTGACGGCCGCTCGGCCCATCCGGGCCAGAGAATCGGCATGCCAGCCCGTGCTGGAGAGTCGGCGCATACCCTGACCGGTGCCGCGCCGACCACACCGATCCCAGTGGCGCCGATTCTCTGCTCTGTGGAGAATCCTGTCCCGGCATCGGGGCGGTGTGGCATGATTCGCGCGGCCCGCCGGTGATTCTCCGACCCGGCAGGGGGTCGGAGAATTCCGCCCATAAGATAATCAGTCCAATTGAGCATCTGCCGAGAGGAGTTCCAACTGCCCTCAAGTCAAACCTAAAAGACAAGATAGAAGAGTTGGAAAAGGGGGTAATCAAGAAAGAAATAACTCTTATAGACTGGATGAGCAGCAGTGAAACAACCTGGAAAGCTGAGAGTATGCTTAGAGCCAAAGGATCTAAATAAAGTGCTGAAGAGATTTCACTGCCCATGCCAACCATTGAAGGAATTTTGCCACAACTTTTCAAGACAAATAGCTTTAATACCCTGAATATGAAGGATGGTTACAGTCAAGTGAAGTTGTATGGAGCAGCAATTTTATAACGACCAACACTGACAACATGAGGTAATCAGTGATCTTCCTGGAGTGGAAGCCAGAGTAGATGATTTATTAGTTTATGGATGTGAACTATTTAGCAAAACCTTTCCTAATTTGTTTTCTAGCTGTGCACCATTATGCTAGCTCACTTCCAAGTAGGTGAAATGGCAGTGGGACACAGAACAAGAAACAGTGTTCCGCTAAAATCAAACCACTAGTGATGACAAGACCAGTGCTGAAGTACTATGGCTTATGATGAAGTCACCTTGCAGTGTGATGCCAGCGAGATGTGTCTTGGAACAACCCTAAAGCAGCAAGGACGACCGGTCACATTTGCATCCAGGGCACTAATGCAAATGGAACAATGCCACACACAGATCAAGAAAGAGTGCCTGGCTATTGTTATTGATTCTGAACATTTTCATTAGCATCTGCTTGGAAGAGACAAAGTAACAGTTAAATCTGACCACCGAGCATTTTTCTCAAATTGCTACTATCTGCTGCAGAGCGTCTGCAAAATATGTAAACTTTGTTTGCAGAGGTATCTTCTGGACGTGACATACAAGCAAGGTAAACCAGCGTACGTTACAGACATGCTGGCAAGAGCAGAACTCCCCATGAAGAAAGTTGAGGATGCTGTGACAGAATGTGAAATCTTCCAGATTCAATGTGAAGCAGCAGCTCTACATGATCTGGAAGCCATCAACCCAGCAGAGACGTTGGGCTGGATTCTCCGCAGCCTCGCGCCAAAATCGCGTTTGGCGCAGGGGCGGATAATCAAGTTTCACGCCCAAATCGGACCCAGCGCCGGTCCGACTATTCTCCGGGAGCCGAGAATCGGCGTTTTCGCGAAGTACTCCGCGCGGCTGGCGGCCCATTGCCAGAGGCCCGCCCAGCGATCCTCCACTCCCAACCGGCCATATTCCCGACGGCGTGGTTCTAACCACATATTGCCGTTCGGTAACCTCGCGGACTCAGTCCACAACCGCCCTGGTGGGGGGAGGGGGGATTAAACATCGGGGGGCCTTATGGGTGGCCGGGGAACAAATCGGGCTGGCCAGATCTTTGGGTGTACGGCCGATCGTGGTGCCTACATCTTCCAGCGGCCTCCATGGTCCGAGTCCACCATGGCACTTGGCGCGGCCGCTGGAGACCACCACCGTGCGCATGCGTGGACTCGAAATCGGAAGTGCGGGGGCCCATATCAACAGCTAAAGCTGTGTGAATTACCCTGGGTCCCTGCTAGCCCCCTGCAGGGCATTGAATTGGCTCAAACTTTCTTCAGGAATCTTTGGAGTGAACACCAGCGTTTTTACGCCAGCATGGGGACATTGCCCCACTTTGGGAGAATCCAGCCCATTGAATCTGACAGACAAGTGCCTTGTTCAAATCAAGCAATCTATCCAAAAAGATGCAATTTTACAAGCATTACTAGAAGTAGTGATGAAAGGATGACCCAATAACATCAAGGGCACACCTACAGTCACAAGGCCACAGTGGGCATACCGAGATTAATATGGCAGTTTGTACAAAGGAAATGGAGTTCTCATCCCTCAGGCTGAAGTCCATCCATACAATCCAACAAGGAATTGTATCGAGTGTGAGAAAGGGAAAATAAGTCCTCTATTGGCCAAACATGAGCAATGAAATTGAAGATAATATTGGGCAGAGTGGTGCTTGTCATGAATACCAAGCAATGATGATCCACGTCATCCCAGACAGACCATAGAAGAAACTTGGAGTAGAGCTTTTCACTAATGCAGGAACCGATTACCTTGACATTGTAGCCTACTATTCTGATTATTGGGAGGTAGACCAACTGATTTCCATGACAAAATAAATAGTAGAACGCCTGAAAGCACGCTTCACTTGCTGCAACATTCCAGACATTGTGATGAGTGATAGTGGCCCTCAGTTCATGAGGGAAAAATTCAGTCATCAACAGAGGCTTGAGAAGTTAAACACTACACATCATTTAAATGGGAAGGCTGAGGCAACAGTGAAAATCACCAAAAGAATTGAGCAAATCTAGCACAGATGTATAGAAGGAAATCCTCAACTGGAGAAACCCACCGACTGACGGCATGGAAAGTAGTCCATTCCAAAGACTAATGTCACACCACATGCAAACTACTCTTCCAAAGCAAAAAATCTACAAACTCCAGAAGTAGCAACAAGTGTGAGTGTAAATATCAAGGTTAAGCAACAAGCATGAGTGTAAATATCAAGGTTAAACGCAAAAAGTCAAATTTCAGCCAGAACTGAGGATTAGAGAGCCAGTCATATTGCAAATCTTCAACGCGCCAAATGGAAACAGTCCATATGAAACTTGGCACATGTTTAGAGAAAATGTCACCTTGATTGTACGCAATTAAAGTGATTGATTGGGACCACTGCAGGCAAAAATACACAATGAATGAAGCTGTTTCTTCACAGCATGAAGCTTGTTCCTTCACAGTTCAAAGCTCTTCCTCCGCAGCAATTGGTCAGGAAGAAGGGACCTTTACAGCTATACTGAGTACAGAACTATCATCAATCCCCGAAGTCCACATGGCTCCAAGAATGGCAATTAAACCACAACAGTTACCATGGCAATAAGTGGCAAGGGAATGGCACTTTCCATAGGGGGAATATCATCCAGACAAACAGCCAATGACAATATGCACATGTACTGTTAAGAAACTTACACGGTTTAATGACTGTGCAATGTATGTGCAGGGACAGATAAGAATAATGAACAGTTTGTTAATGTTGTGACGAATGCAGGATTTTAGATATATTGGTATATAAACCTTTTTTTGAATAATCTTGTTTTGCAAGACCAGAAAGCTTTTAGGAACCAGAGGTGAAATTCACCAGTGCAAAAAGCCTGGACTAATACATTGTTGTTTGATTAGGGGGAGTCCCTGGGATTCAATGAGTTTTCAACCTGGGGAATTAATTTGTTTCAGCTTGGAGAGATGATGGGCTGGATTCTCCGTTCCTGTGTCTAAGTGCTGATCTGTGGAGTTCCACGACATACAAATCGGTACCACTCCCGCACCGATTCTGCTACAGGTCGGGCTAGCACTGGTGCTGTGTGAAACACCCGTAGAACATGCAAAAAACGGCGGGAGAATTGCTGGGTTCATGCTGGACAAATGCAGGGCTGACAAGCTGCAGCCGCGCGTACACTTACATCCCCCACACACCGATCGCGCCCAAAAAGATGGCACCGATTATGCTGGACCGAGTACCCGTCCACTCCGACCCCACAGCCTACCTCCTGGCCACCCCTCACTACACCCCCCAGCCCTGGCAGAAGCCCCCCCGCTAGCTGCACAACTGCCGGCGAACTATGGCGGTGTTGGACACTGTCCGTATGCCCTCTCTCTCTCTCAGCAACGACTATGCCAGGTTCATGACTGTTGAGACCACATGTGACCCATGCCTTTGGGAACTTGGCCCATCGCAAGCGGAGCATCATGGGTGAGCCCGCTAATGAGATGCGAACATGGTTGCAACTATGAGCGCGCGTCACAACAACGCTGATTTGGAGGGGGCGGAGCATCGCGATTCTGCACCAATTGGGGGGGATGCTGAAACAAACCAGTTAAAATCGCTTTTTGAAGATAATCAGCCAGAGTCTACATGGGTTCTAACAGGAGCCAAATTTGTTCTGGAAAGCAAGTATTACTCTGTGCCAGTGGGATGTAAGATGGATTGAGAGCTGTATGCATTTCATTTCATGTTGTTTAATTGGGAATAGAAATAGTAATCAGGGTATTAGTACTTACTTTATTATGTAATATTGTTGAAGGGGTAATTGTAAGCTATTTATGGTTGTGATATTATAGAGTCTAATATTGTGTTAACGATAAAGTTTTGTTTTAAAAATACCAAATCCTTATTTTTATGTGCAATCACTCCTGCAGCAAAGTATTTTTTCCACACAAGTCTTTCAAAATAAACTAAAATATTGTGGTTTTGGTCCAGTGTGCTAGCTACTGTTGAGGACTGGTCTGGGATCATAATAATGTGTGCAAACAGGGGGTGTATAGTGTGTAACTTGGGAACTGAAAGTAACACGGGTATGTCGGTGTCTGTTATTCATTAGGAAGGAGGCAGTTGTATCTTTTATTCAGTATGAAAAGGGGGATGAAGATCTCTCACTGAGACAGAGACTGTCTTTGAACTCACAAAACCCAAAGGACCCATTTTGCCTTCAAAAAATATTTGAATGTCTTGGTAACAGACCTTGTTTATTTCAGGTTAAATATTGAGTTGAATTTATTGAACAATTACTGACAAATGAATAAGTGGTAGTAATGCTGTTGTGTATCTTCTCTTTAGTTGGGCAAGGGTGGTTTGTGTCAGTCTCAACCAGGGTATGGAAAGAAAATCCAAGTTGGACAATGAGGCAGTATTAGTTTCATTGCCAGATTTTGCCTCATTGTCCAGGTTTTCTGATGATACAAAGTTAGGTAGTAAAGTAAGCTTTGATACACAAAGCAGCTGTGGAAGTATATAGGGCAGAACTTAATGTTGGCAGCAGAAGTCTTATCCGCCAGCTGTAGAACTGGTGGGATTCCTATGTCACCTTTGTTGGGGAAGGCCACTAGAATGATGTGCCCATCATGCACTTAACTGGCCAGCATTGATTGGTTGATTCATATTTATTGTCACATGTACCGAAGTACAGTGAAAAGTATTTTTCTGCGGCCGAGGGAACGTACACAGTACGTACACAGTACACAAAAGAATAATCAACAGAGAACATTGACAAATGTTATTTCAACAAACAGTGATTGGTTACAGTGCGGAACAAGGGGCAAAACAAAGCAAATACATGAGCATGAGCAGCATAAGGCATCATGAATAGTGTTCTTACAGAGAACAAGATCGGTCCAAGGGAGAGTCGTTGAGGAGTCTAGTAGCTGTGGGGAAGAAGCTGTTCCTATGTCTGGTTGTGCGGGTCTTCCGAATTCTGTACCTTCTGCCTGATGGAAGGGTCTGGCAGAGGGCAAAGCTTGAGTGTGAGGGGTCTCTGACAATGCTGTCTGCCTTCCTGAGGCAGCGGGAGGTGTATAGAGAATCAATGGGAGGATGGCAAGCTTGTGTGATGTTTTGAGCTCAGTTCACCACACTCCACAGTTTCTTGTGATCTTGGGCTGAGCAGTTACCATACCAAGCTGTGATGCAGCTGGGTAGGATGCTCTCTGTGGCATTGGGCCTTCCTTGGAACTTTGGACCAAAGGGGAGGAAGTCCTGCCCGCTGAGACCTGCTGGCCAATCAGAAGCCAGCAGCTCGCCATAGCCTCTCAGCATGAAAGAGAGTGGTGACTGCCGCCGGCTGGTTGTGTCCCCACCAGAGACTGAGGAAAGACAAGGGACACGTGAGTGAGGGCGGGATGGTGATTACTGGCTAGGGGAGTGGAGGGGCTCAGAAGAAAGGGCAGAGGTGGCCCTCGGTGGACACCCCTTTGCAATGCCATATACCTTAAATGGCTTTGAACAATGGAACCCCCGCCCTGGAACTCACAAGCAAACCCAATGAGGTTTTCTTTTTGGGTTCCGGAATGGTGATTTTCCCACTGGCTGTTGTTTGAATACTAACTGGAGTGCTGAGCTTGTGGCATTTGAGTGCTACAGTGAGAGTTTGGTGACTGAGGGAGTGCTGAGCTTGTGGCATTTGAGTGCTACAGTGAGAGTTTGGTGACTGAGGGAGTTAGATGAGGAGGGAGTAAGGTGCTCCTTACATTTCATTTCCTATATTTATCAAAGAGCGTGAAGGGAGCCAGGTGTTTAGAGTACAGCTGACTGGAAGTAGAGGTGGAGGTCCAGTTGGTCCAAGGGGCAGCTAATTCTGTAAAGTAAGAGGGGATGGAGGCTAGGGCAGTTGCATGCTCCTCCTGTAGGATGTGGGTGGTGAGGGAAACCACTGGTGTCCCCGCTGACTATACCTGCGGGAAGTGCACCCAACTCCAGCTCCTCAGAGACCGTGTTAAGGTACTGGAGCTGGATGAACTTCGGATCATCCGGGAGGCAGAGGGGGTTATAGAGAAGAGTTACAGGGAGGTAGCCACACCAAAGGTACTGGACAAGAGTAGCTGGGTTACAGTCAGGGGAAAGAAAACTAACAGGCAGACAGTGCAGGGATCTTTCGTGTCCGTTCCCCTTCAAAACAAGTATACCGTTTTGGATGCTGTTGGGGGGGATGACCTACCAGGGGAAGGCCCCAGCGGCCAGGTCTCTGGCACTGAGTCTGGCTCTGGGGCTCAGAAGGGAAGGGGGGAGCATAGAAAAGCAATAGTAATAGGAGATTCAATGGTTAGGGGAATAGATAGGAGATTCTGTGGTCGCGAGCGAGACTCCCGAAAGGTACATAGAACATAGAACATTACAGCACAGAACAGGCCCTTCGGCCCTCGATGTTGTGCCGAGCAATGATCACCCTACTCAAACCCACGTATCCACCCTATACCCGTAACCCAACAACCCCCCCTTAACATTACTTTTTAGGACACTACGGGCAATTTAGCATGGCCAATCCACCTAACCCGCACATCTTTGGACTGTGGGAGGAAACCGGAGCACCCGGAGGAAACCCACGCACACACGGGGAGGACGTGCAGACTCCACACAGACAGTGACCCAGCCGGGAATCGAACCTGGGACCCTGGAGCTGTGAAGCATTTATGCTAACCACCATGCTACCGTGCTGCCCAAGGTATCACTGTAGGATGTGGGTGGTGAGGGAAACCACTGGTGTCCCCGCTGACTATACCTGCGGGAAGTGCACCCAACTCCAGCTCCTCAGAGACCGTGTTAAGGTACTGGAGCTGGAGCTGGATGAACTTCGGATCATCCGGGAGGCAGAGGGGGTTATAGAGATGAGTTACAGGGAGGTAGCCACACCAAAGGTACTGGACAAGAGTAGCTGGGTTACAATCAGGGGAAAGAAAACTAACAGGCAGACAGTGCAGGGATCCCTCGTGGCCGTTCCCCTTCAAAACAAGTATACCGTTTTGGATGCTGTTGGGGGGGGATGACCTACCGGGGGAAGGCTGCCCGAGGTATGTTGCCTCCCAGGTGCCAGGGCCAGGGATGTCTCGGATCGTGTCTTCAGGATCCTGAAGGGGGAGGGTGAGCAGCCCGAAGTCGTGGTGCACATTGGTACCAACGACGTAGGTAGGAAAAAGGGTGTGGAGGTAATAAACAAGTTTTTGGGAGTTAGGCTGGAAGTTAAAGGCCAGGACAGAGTTGTCATCTCTGGTTTGTTGCTGGTGCCACGTGATAGCGAGGCTAGGAATAGGGAGAGAGTGCAGTTGAACACGTGGCTGCAGGAATGGTGTAGGAGGGAGGGCTTCAGGTATTTGGATAATTGGAGCGCATTCTGGGGAAGGTGGGACCTGTACAAGCAGGATGGGTTGCATCTGAACCAGAGGGGCACCAATATCCTGGGGGGGAGGTTTTCTAGTACTCTTCGGGAGGGTTTAAACTAATTTGGCAGGGGAATGGGAACCGGATCTGTAGTCCAGCAACTAAGGAAGACGATAGTCAGGACGCCAAAGCATGTAGTGATGCAGTGGGGAAGGTAACAATGACAAAGGAGAGTACTTGCAGGCAAGGAGATGGGTTGAAGTGTGTATACTTTAATGCAAGAAGCATCAGGAATAAGGTGGGTGAACTTAAGGCATGGATCGGTACTTGGGACTACGATGTAGTGGCCATCACGGAAACTTGGATAGAAGAGGGGCAGAAATGGTTGTTGGAGGTCCCTGGTTATAGATGTTTCAACAAGATTAGGGAGGATGGTAAAAGAGGTGGGGGGGGGTAGGGGGGTGGCATTGTTAATTAGAGATAGTATAACAGCTGCAGAAAGGCAGTTCGAGGGGGATCTGCCTACTGAGGTAATATGGGTTGAAGTCAGAAATAGGAAAGGAGCAGTCACCTTGTTGGGAGTTTTCTATAGGCCCCCCAATAGCAGCAGAGATGTGGAGGAACAGATTGGGAAACAGATTTTGGAAAGGTGCAGAAGTCACAGAGTAGTAGTCATGGGTGACTTCAACTTCCCAAACATTGAGTGGAAACTCTTTAGATCAAATAGTTTAGATGGGGTAGTGTTTGTGCAGTGTGTCCAGGAAGCTTTTCTAACACAGTATGTAGATTGTCCGACCAGAGGGGAGGCCATATTGGATTTAGTACTTGGTAATGAACCAGGGCAGGTGATAGATTTGTTAGTGGGGGAGCATTTTGGAGGTAATGACCACAATTCTGTGACTTTCACTTTAGTTATGGAGAGGGATAGGTGCGTGCAACAGGGCAAGGTTTATAATTGGGGCAAGGGTAAATACAATGCTGTCAGACAAGCATTGAAGTGCAGAAGTTGGGAACATAGGCTGTCAGGGAAGGACACAAGTGAAATGTGGAACTTGTTCAAGGAACAAGTACTGCGTGTCTTTGATATGTATGTCCCTGTCAGGCAGGGAAGAGATGGTCGAGTGAGGGAACCATGGTTGACAAGAGAGGTTGAATGTCTTGTTAAGAGGAAGAAGGAGACTCATGTAAGGCTGAAGAAACAAGGTTCAGACAGGGCGCTGGAGGGATACAAGATAGCCAGGAGGGAACTGAAGAAAGGGATTAGGAGAGCTAAGAGAGGGCATGAAAAATCTTTGGCGGGTAGGATCAAGGAAAACCCCAAGGCCTTTTACACATATGTGAGAAATATGAGAATGACTAGAGCGAGGGTAGGTCCGATTAAGGACAGTAGCGGGAGATTGTGTATTGAGTCTGAAGAGATAGGAGAGGTCTTGAACAAGTATTTTTCTTCAGTATTTACAAACGAGAGGGGCCATATTGTTGGAGAGGACAGCGTGAAGCAGACTGATAAGCTTGAGGAGATACTTGTCAGGAAGGAAGATGTGTTGCGTGTTTTGAAAACCTTGAGGACAGACAAGTCCCCCGGGCCTGACGGGATATATCCAAGGATTCTATGGGAAGCAAGAATTGAAATTGCAGAGCCGTTGGCAATGATCTTTTTGTCCTCGCTGTCAACAGGTGTGGTACCAGAGGATTGGAGAGTGGCGAATGTCGTGCCCCTGTTCAAAAAAGGGAATAGGGATAACCCTGGAAATTACAGGCCAGTCAGTCTTACTTCGGTGGTAGGTAAAGTAATGGAAAGGGTACTGAGGGATAGGATTTCTGAGCATCTGGAAAGGCATTGCTTGATTAGGGATAGTCAGCATGGATTTGTGAGGGGTAGGTCTTGCCTCACAAGTCTTATTGACTTCTTTGAGGAGGTGACCAAGCATGTGGATGAAGGTAAAGCAGTGGATGTAGTGTACATAGATTTTAGTAAGGCATTTGATAAGGTTCCCCATGGTAGGCTTATGCAGAAAGTAAGGAGGCATGGGATAGTGGGAAATTTGGCCAGTTGGATAACAAACTGGCTAACCGATAGAAGACAGAGAGTGGTGGTGGATGGCAAATATTCAGCCTGGAGCCCAGTTATCAGTGGCGTACCGCAGGGATCAGTTCTGGGTCCTCTGCTGTTTGTGATTTTCATTAACGACTTGGATGAGGGAGTTGAAGGGTGGGTCAGTAAATTTGCAGATGATACGAAGATTGGTGGAGTTGTGGATAGTGAGGAGGGTTGTTGTCGGCTTCAAAGAGACATAGATAGAATGCAGAGCTGGGCTGAGAAGTGGCAGATGGAGTTTAACCCTGACAAGTGTGAGGTTGTCCATTTTGGATGGACAAATATGAATGCGGAATACAGGGTTAATGGTAGGGTTCTTGGCAATGTGGAGGAGCAGAGAGATCTTGGGGTCTATGTTCATAGATCTTTGAAAGTTGCCACTCAAGTGGATAGAGCTGTGAAGAAGGCCTATGGTGTGCTAGCGTTTATTAGCAGAGGGATTGAATTTAAGAGCCGTGAGGTGATGATGCAGCTGTACAAAACCTTGGTCAGGTCACATTTGGAGTACTGTGTGCAGTTCTGGTCACCTCATTTTAGGAAGGATGTGGAAGCTTTGGAAAAGGTGCAAAGGAGATTTACCAGGATGTTGCCTGGAATGGAGAGTAGGTCATACGAGGAAAGGTTGAGGGTGCTAGGCCTTTTCTCATTAGAACGGAGAAGGATGAGGGGCAACTTGATAGAGGTTTATAAGATGATTAGGGGAATAGATAGAGTAGACAGTCAGAGACTTTTTCACCATTACAAGGGGACATAAATTTAAGATAAATGGTGGAAGATATAGAGGGGATGTCAGAGGTAGGTTCTTTACCCAGAGAGTAGTGGGGGCATGGAATGCACTGCCTGTGGAAGTAGTTGAGTCGGAAAAGTTAGGGACCTTCAAGCGGCTATTGGATAGGTACATGGATTAGGGTAGAATAATGGAGTGTAGGTTAACTTCTTAAGGGCAGCACAGTAGCATTGTGGATAGCACAATTGCTTCACAGCTCCAGGGTCCCAAGTTCGATTTCGACTTGGGTCGCTGTCTGTGTGGAGTCTGAACACCCTCCCCGTGACTGCGTGGGTTTCCTCCGGGTACTCCGGTTTCCTCCCACAGTCCAAAGATGTGCAGGTTGAGTAGATTGGCCATGAAAAATTGTCCAAAATTCTATGATTAACCTAGGACAAAAGTTCGGCGCAATATCGTGGGCCGAAGGGCCTGTTCTGTGCTGTATTTCTCTATCTCTATCTAACGGCAACGGCGCTGTGATGAGACCCTTAAGTGGGCATTAATTGCCCACTATAAGATTTAGGTTGAGTTTGAGAGTCACAAATTACCCAAAATGGGGGTGAAAGTCAGGGGGAGGGTGGTGGAACTGTGGAATCAGAGGGAGGTGAGCTGCCAATGCTAACAAGGTACACTCCTAAGGGCGGTAAACCCTCTCATTCCTGTCCTTTTTACGAAGGCTGGTGAAGAAACAACCTGCCCACAATAGTTCATTGTTGATTGGCCAATGTATTAAAACAGTGAGGACAGATTGAGGGCCTTAAGTGGCCAATAATTTGCAATCTAAATAGCTCAGTAATCCTAAGGGCGAGCAGGCTAATGGGAGCCTTATCCACCCCTGTATTGTGGGGACCAGGTGGGGAGCGGATGGGAAAGTGGCGGACTAGTCACCTGACATGTTTTAATGCCTCCTTCTGAAAATATGCTGGGTGGGGACCTGTAAATTCCAGCCCATTATTTCCATATCCTTAATGGTGTTGATATAAAAGCTCAGCCACAATCTATTGATGAAGGAGCAGGGTGGCATTCCCAAGTGACCTACTCCTGCTTCTATTTTTTAATGTTCTTCTGTTAGTGCACCCTGTTGTGAATGGGATCCAAAGAAGAAGAACCCAAAATTCAAATTCACATTTACAGAGGGATTTTCCTCGATATACTTCAGAGGATATTACAAGGGGAAGATTTACAGATGGAAAACTCAAATCAAATTCCTCATCAACATTTAACAGATTCACTCCTTCATCAGGGCCTGAATGTCATTGGCCTGTAAATATGAAAGGAGAATTTTTTTGTCTGTGGGAAAGATTTTAAACATTTGTGCGACTGGAAAATCAACAAGACACACACAGAGTGAGAGTGGTCCAGAGCACTGACTGTGGAAAGAGCTTTAACCAGTTACACAGCCTGAAAACAGTAAGAAGTCTTACAACACCAGGTTAAAGTCCAACATGTTTGTTTCAAACATTAGCTTTTGGAGCACTGCTCCTTCCTCATTTACCTGAGGAAGGAGCAGTGCTCCGAAAGCTAGTGTTTGAAACAAACATGTTGGACTTTAACCTGGTGTTGTAAGACTTCTTACTGTGCTCACCCCAGTCCAACGCCGGCATCTCCACATCACAGCCTGATAAAGAATTGCGCCATTTACAACGTGGAGAGACAGACCATAGACGTGTTCTGTGTGTGGACAGGATTTTAACTGATTGCCAAATCTGTAGAGACATAAGGACACCACTGACATGCTGAAACTGTGGATACTGTGGGAAGGGATTCAGCTCCCCATGTGAACTGGAGATTCATCACCGTAGTCACACCTATGAGGGACCATTCACCTGATCTGAGTTAGGGAAGGGACTCACTCAGTTATCCAGCCTGCAAAACCACCAACAAGTTCACACCACAGCGAGGCCGTTTACCTACTCTGAGTGTGGGAAGATATTCAGTGATTCATCAGCCCTATGTAAATACCAAAGAGTTCATACAGGCAATAGGCTGCTCACCTGCACTGAGTGTGGGAAGTGGGCAGCACGGTGGTTAGCACTGTTGCTTCACAGCCCAGGGTCCCAGGTCCGATTCACAGCTTGGGTCACTGTCTGTGCTTTTAGGTAATTTGGACATTCTGAATTTTCCCTCTGTGTACCTGAACAGGTACAGGACTGTGGCGACGAGGGGATTTTCACAGTAACTTCATTGCAGTGTTAATGTAAGCCTACTTGTGACAATAAAGATTATTATTATTATATTCTATGTACACTATAGGGGTAATCACATTCTTCGTAAATATATTCACAGTTCTGTTGCACATAAAAGAACATTTTCCTGAACAATTTCCTTTAACAGATTGATCGAAGAATGTCAAAACCATTTTTTGAGCAATTGTTTTTTCTTCCTGCTTTCATGTAGGAAATACAACAGCAAAGGGCTGCACAGAAACTCATTTACACCTTCAATCAAATGAAACCACAAACCATCCCTTATACTCCAAGGTAAGAAGCTGGATTTAACAGATCATTGTTTAAAAATCTGATCACATTGCGCAACTACCTGTGTGGTATCAAAGTTATCGCAGCAGTCGGTGAATTCACCAGCACCCATCTCTGAGTAGACATTGGGCATCTGGCCAGTTCAGTCCAGAGTAGGAAATAGAGAATTAGGTATGTCAAAATACCCTGTTCTGCATTTCAAATTTAGGCCTCAGCTGTGGTTCAGCAGTGTCAAGTTTGTGAGTTCAAGTCCCACTCTCAGGGGCTTGTACTCATGGTCTAGGCTGACACTCTAGTTCTGCACTGAGGGAATGCCATCTTTCAGATGTAAAAGATACCACATATTATTTGAAGGAGAGCAGGGAAGATTTTCCCAGTCTCCTGACTAACCTCTAAAACAGACATCTGCTCATTTGTCTCATTGCTGTTAGTGAGGGCTTTCTTTGTGCAGCTGCGTTTCCCACTTTACAACAATGAATGGGATTTTCTGCACCCGCCATTGGATGGTGACGGCACCAGGAAACTGGCATTGGGAATTTGCCATTGGCACGACCAGAAGATCCTGCTAGCGAGAATGAATGGAAAATTCTAACCTATGACTACACATTAAAAGTGATTAATTCGCTGTAAAGTGACTTGAAACATCCTGTGGTTATGAAAGTGGCTACACAAATGCAAGTCTTTATTTTAAATGGGCCTGCCTTCTGACATGGGTCAGCTCTCACCACAGCGACAGCAGGTCCAGGGTTGTTCAGTAATTTTCAGAGTGCTTCCACCCCGGTTTCTCCTGAGTCAGTGGCCTGAAAATAGAAATCCATCTTTTTCCAGGCACTAAGATTCTTTTAGTGTTCTGTTGGTGTTCTTGGACGCCCCCTACACCCCAAAATACAAATAGAGCTGAATTTCCCAACAGCAAGAGCTCCAACATATCATAACACAACTACCACTATTTGCTGAGGCTCCACATTCAGGAAATTCCTCTCGTCACAAGGGGAATGTATTAGCCCACTTACAACCTAATAATAAAATTACTGTTACAAAATGTCAGTTTTAATAAACTGAAAAAGAAATTAGGAAAAGAATATATCGTTAAATCTGGTTCCTGTGGAATGAGAGCCAATGGATAATTTTAAATAAAAGTTTTAATTCTCCAATGTTAGATTTAAACTGGAATTGCAAAATGTTGTTTATGTTTTGACAAGCATATTTCAGTTTGTGATGCAGTGGGAAAGATTTGAAAAACACCATGCCAGATATTAGTATACTGTGCTATCCTTTTCAGTTAGAAAAGGCACCTTTATACAGCATCAAAAACTAGGGAATTTACTGATCTATTTTATGATAGAATTTTTTGGGTAAATATGCAGCATTATATTCACATTGTCAAATTACTGCACACAGTTGTACTCAGGAACAGGAAGTGTCATGTCTGTTTCCTTTGACCTGGAAGTATTTGTATGTTTGATGGATCAATTACTTAAAAATGGCAAATAATAAAAAAACTCAGCAGTAAGAGCAGCTTGTGTTTATACAACTCCTTAAAAGAGTAAAATGTCCTTAGGTGCTTCACAGGAGCATTATCAAATAAAATTTGACGTGAAGCCATGTGAGAAGGAGGATATTAGGGCAGACTTTGTCAAAGCGGTACCTTTTAAGGAATGTCCTGAAAGAGGAAAGGAAGGTAGAATGGCGGAGAAGTTTATGAAGGGGATTCTAGAGCATAGGATCCTCAGCAGCTGAAGGCACAGTCACCATTGATTTAGTGATGAAAAGCAAGCGGTTAGGTTGCAGGCGATAAGATATGCTTGTGAGTTCTATGGCTGAAAAGGTTGCAGACTTGTTTGGAAGCTCTGAAGTTTTTTGTAGATTTTTACTGACTGATCTTCCTGAAACAAAACATTGGAAAAAGTTGAAACATTTTACTAAACCTTGATGGTGAAGTTCAGAGCCATCAGTTACTGTCCTGAGATGACTTCCACATATGTAAACTTTCCAGCATTGATCATTTGATAGAGAAACAGGGAATTTTAACTTTCTTGGCCACCAGGAGAAGGGGGCCTGATAGTGTGCTGAAAATTCAGTAGTTGAAGTTCCCCATACACTGTTTAATTTTAAATTCGGTATAGAGATCCCAGAATGAGCGGAGCCAATCCCTAGGCTCCAAGGGGTGGGAAGGAATACATAATAAAAAAAGCGTTATCAGTTTCACAAATAGGCTTACATTAACAATGCATAGAAGTTACTGTTAAAATCCCCTAGTCGCCACACTCCGGTGCCTGCTCGGGTATACTGAGGGAGAATTCAGAATGTCCAATTCAACCTAACAAGCACTTCTTTCGGGACTTGTGGGAGGAAACTAGAGAACCCGGAGGAGACCCATGCAGACACTGGGAGAACGTACAGACTCCGCACAGACAGTAACCCAAGCCAGGAATCGAACCCAGGTCCTTGTGCTGTGAAGCAACAGTGCTAACCATTGTGCTAACGTACCGCCCATTTCTGTGGGAAGGAATACATTTCTACATGTGTAGAGGGCTGAAGAGATCTGAGCCCTTAACTGTGGGGGATGTTCAGTGGAATGGTGGGAGAGGGATGCTAAGAAGGGCTATGAGTAGGAAGGATATTTGATCATGTGGAGTTTGTCCAGGCAAGTACATTAGATTGAGTCAGTAAGTAGAAAGGCACTAAACCCAATTGATCATGTCAGATGGTGAACAAAAAGGAGACTCGCAGCCTCTTATACAATATTAAAATTGCCAGCCTGCCTCCTGGGTCTGAGTTGGCTGTCTACCTCCCACCCTGCCTCCACTAAACTCAGCATGGACAGGAGCCATGCCAGAAGGAGGACCCTGAGGCAGGACTCAGATTTTGGAGATAAAATTTGCTTCATGGAATGGGAATCCTGGCCTATTTTCTGCCTCAGTGTTGGGGTGTCATTGCACCCTATCTGAGATCAGCTAATGTGGCAACATTGCGCATTAATCTGGGGATTTACAGGCCTGTATGGCCTATGAACGTGGGACAGAGTCTTTACCAATTTTCAAGAGACCTTTAAAGGATTCCTTGAGGAAAGGCACAGGCTTTACTTTCATAGAAATGCCACTTTTTTTCTTTCACAAGGTTTCTGGAAGTTTTTCTGGTGTATTGCCATTCTGCTAATCAGTGGTTGACAATGGAGAAGTACATGAACGGCCAGTTCAGAAAGTACAACAACAACAACGGTGATGAGCTCATTCCGACAAATCTGCTGGAAGAGACCATGTTAGCCTTTTCTCATTGGTCATATGAGTACACACGAGGAGAACTTCTTGTGCTGGATTTGCAAGGTTAGTGTGTGGAGCAAAATTCACAGTGGCTTGCATCATTCTATACTTTTTGTTGGGACCCTTTCTCCTAAGTCCTTGTTACTGGTGTAAGTGAGGAGCACCAGGCTACTTACCTACCCTGGAGCAGACCAAACACAGTTTTAATCTGCTCAACTGAGCAGACAGTGTGAAAACTGACCCTAAATTGTTAAGGTCTTATTTTACACTGGCAATTGAGGTTCTAATCGTATTATTTTAACCCAAGTGCAATCTGAGGAAGACCAGGCAATGCCCCAAAATATAAGTTTTTTAAAAACTTCTTTCTGGGGCCAGAAGGATTAGCTGCTTCATCAAAGAATATTTTAAAAATAAATTTAGAGTACCCAATTTATTTTTTCCAATTAAGGGGCAATTTAGCGTGTTCCACCTACCTTGCACATCTTTAGGTTGTGGGGGCGAAACCCACGCAAACACGGGGAGAATGTGCAAACTCCACACGGACAGTGACCCAGAGCCAGGATCAAATCTTGGACCTAGGCGGCATGAGACTGCAGTGCTAACGACTGTGCCACTGTGCTGCCCTCTATATTCATTTTTAATCTGAAATTTGTGCCATATAACTGACAGGCAATGGTCATCTCCTACATAAAGATGGTCAGATAGCTCACTTCGAGCTTCAGTTGCACTCCTATACTACACTGCTGAGATTGGCCAGAAGGGGGCTGGATTGATAGTAAGGGAATGGAGTTTATGAAAGAGAGCCGATGTCAAAAGAGGAAATTGCAGTTTATCCAGGAAAGCATGTCGTACTAGCAATATGGCAACATGGAAACAGTTGGGTAGAGGGTCGTTAGAAGAGATAGTAGAGCAGCAGGTGATCCCAGAAGTGCTGGTTCAATCAAACTTCTTCTAATTGTGAAACTTACTGCAACAGCCTCATCCCTAATCATGCACAGACCTGAAAATCAACCTCACCAATGCTTTAGATGAGAGTAAAAATAATGTTACAGGGCAGCACGGTGGCACAGTGGTTAGCATTGCTGCCTACGGCGATGAGGACCCGGGTTCGAATCCCGGCCCTGGATCACTGTCCGTGGGTGGAGTTTGCACATTCTCCCTGTGTTTGTGTGGGCTTTACCCCCACAACCCAAAAATATGCAAGCTGGGTGGATTGGCCACACTAAAATTACCCCTTAATTGAAAAAAATAATTGGGTACTCTAAATTTTAAAAAATAAAAATAATGTTACAAAAAGACGTTTCTTGAGAGGTGGAGCTGCGTGCCATCAGCATGCTAAGGAGCCTAATGCCAGGTCTTTGGTTGATGTTTCTGAAGGAAAGCACGTAGACGAGGAACAGGAACAGGCATAGGAAAGATCCTTCAGGAACTCCAGAGGGGCTGGAAAAGTAAGATATTGCTGTGCTATGATAAGGATAGGTAAGAGTGGCATCATGCAACAGACGGAAAGTAGAGGAGATTGGAAGAGAATGGGGTGGTTGACTATCTCAAAAATGTAGAGAGGTCAAGTATGGCGATAATAATAATAATCGCTTATTGTCACAGGTAGGCTTCAATGAAGTTACTGTGAAAAGCCCTTAGTCACCACATTCCGGCACCTGTTCGGGGAGGTCGGTACGGGAATTGAGCCCGTGCTGCTAGCCTTGTTCTGCATTACAAGCCAGCTGTTTAGTCCACTGCGATAAGGGATAGCATATTTATCCACTAGATATGTTCAACCCTGACCCCTAATGTTTTGATGCATCTAAATTATTGTTTGACATAAAAAGACTGTGAAACCAGGAAATGCTTGCTGCAGATGAAGAACCTTGCATTTGGAAATGTAGGAATTAATATTAATAACACTCCAAAACAATCCTCTTGCTCCTTAGACTGATTTTTAGCCTTTTTCACCAGGATTCAGAGTTTGTCTCAATAAATAGAATCAAAATATGATTCAGTGTTGTGATGTCTGTCACTTTGTGTAGCAATTGTCAACTCCCTCAGTTCGACTTCCGGTTGCGGCTATGACCAGCTAAGTCGCATGTTTGGCTGCTCCTGCTACAAAGGTGTTTTCGGGCCGATTGGAGGGCCCCAACGGCGCTGTAAGGACAAATCCCGGTGGGGGAAGGCTCCCTGAAGAGAACCAGACCAACTTTATGGTCGGTACCCGGAGTGGGGTGGTAAAGAAAGCAACAGCAGCTCCCAAAAAAAAGCGGGGGAAGAAGACCAAAATGGCGGCCGGTGGCGCACCCGAGGAATGGAGGAAATGGGCGGAGGAGCAGCAGGCCGCTCTCCTGCGCTTCTTTACGGAGCTGAAAATGGAGCTCTTGGAGTCAATGAATGCGACGACCACCAGGCTGATGGGAGCCCAGGCGACCCAAGAGGCGTCGATTCGGGAGCTGCAACAGGAGATGACTGTGAGGGAGGAGGAGGCCACGGTCCTCGTGGGAAAGGTAGAGGTGCACGAGGCACTCCACCTGAAATGGCAGAGCCGTTTTGAGGAGCTGGATACCCGAATGAGGCGGAAGAACCTGAGGATCCTGGGCCTGGCAGAAGGCCTGGAGGGGTCAGACCTCCCGGGATATGTAGCAGAAATGCTGAGCTCCCTGATGGGGGCAGGGGCCGTCCCCTCGCCCCTGGAGCTGGAAGAGGCCTACAGGGTCATGGCTAGGAGGCCAAGAGCAAATGAGCCCCCGAGGGCAGTGCTGGTGCGGTTCCAGCGACTCAGCGACCGTGAGAGAGTGCTGGAGTGGGCCAAGAGGGAAAGGAGCAGCAAGTGGGAGAATTCGACGGTGAGGGTCTACCAGGACTGGAGTGCGGAGGTGGCAAAGCGGCGGGCCCGGTACAACCGGACGAAGGCGGTGCTACATGCAAAACGGATCAGGTTCGGAATGCTGCAGCCAGCGCGCTTGTGGGTCACCTACAGGAACCAACACCACTATTTTGAGTCCCCAGAGGAGGCGTGGGCCTTTGTACAGGAAGAGAAACTGGACTCGAATTAGACCCAGGGGATACTTGGCGGCCGTAGCCGCTCGGGTACTTTCAGCTGAATTCTCTGTTTGGATTTTGAACTCTTGCTGTGGTTTTTCTTCTGATGTTTTTTCCCCCTTTGCCAACTTCCCTTAGTTATTGTTATTGTGGTTATTCATGGTTATTTATGGTTATTTATGCTGTTTGGTAGAGGGCGACTGTTAAGTACATCGTTATTTGTTATTTATCTGTTATTTATAATGTTAAGTTGGGGAGGTGGGACGGGGGGGGAGAGCAGATCGGGGATATGGGCCCCTAGGGGGGGTTCTTTTACAGGCATGGACGGGGACGGGGGTGGAGCTGAAGATGGCGGGGTGGGGTGTGGCAGGGCGAAAGCGCGGGCTTTCCTCTGTTTTCCCGCGCGTGGGGCAGAGGAGGGGGGAGGGGAGGAGTGCGGGGCGTGGCTAGTAATGGCGACCTTTCCCGCGCTGGAGCGGGGCCAGGGAGGAGTGGCAAGGGGGGGGAGGCCCCCCCCCCGAGCCGGGGGGAGTCGGAGTGTGGCAGGAGCAGCCGGGTCAGCGTGAACCAGCTGACTTACGGGAGTACGATGGAGGGTACATCGCGGCTAGGAGGGGTCCTAGCCTGGGGGGGGGGGGGGAGGGGGGTTAGGGAGGGACACCGGGTTGCTGCTGAAAAGACCAGAAACGGGAAGTGGAGGACTGGAGAGGTGGGGGGAGGGGGACATCGCCATGGGGAGCGGGTCAGAAGGGGAGGGTCGACCCGGGGCGAGCAGGGAACAGGACATGGCTAATCGGCAGGGGAAGGGGGCGGGTCGTCCCGCGACCCGGCTGATCACTTGGAACGTGAGGGGGTTGAATGGGCCGGTCAAGAGATCAAGGGTATTCTCACACCTGAAGGGACTGAAGGCTGATGTAGCAATGTTACAGGAGACCCATTTGAAGGTAGTGGACCAGGTTCGCCTGAGAAGGGGGTGGGTGGGACAGGTGTTCCACTCTGGATTGGACGCAAAGAACCGGGGGGTGGCGATTCTGGTGGGAAAGAGGGTGTCATTCGTGGCGGAGGAGGTGGTGGCGGATAAGGAGGGTAGGTATGTGATGGTGAAGGGTAAGCTGCAGGGGGAGAAAGTGGTGATGGTCAACGTATATGCCCCGAACTGGGATGACGCGGGTTTTATGAGGCGCCTATTGGGCCTCATTCCGGGACTGGAGGCAGGGGGCTTGATCATGGGGGGGGACTTTAACACAGTGCTGGACCCCGGGCTAGACCGATCGAGCTCAAGGACCAATAGGAGGCCGGCAGCGGCAGAAGTGCTGAGGGGGTACATGGAGCAGATGGGAGGAGTAGACCCATGGAGGTTTGGTAGGCCGAGGGCGAGGGAGTATTCCTTTTTCTCCCACGTCCATAGAGTGTACTCCAGAATCGATTTCTTCGTGTTGAGCAGGGGGCTGATCCCGAGGGTACGGGAAGCTGAGTACTCGGCCATTGCGATCTCTGATCATGCACCGCATTGGGTGGATGTGGAAATGGGGGAGGCGCGGGACCAGCGCCCGCTGTGGCGGCTGGATGTGGGGCTGTTAGCGGACGACGAGGTGTGTAAAAGGGTCCGGAAGAGCATTGAGAGCTATCTGGACTTGAATGACACGGGTGAGGTGCAGGTGGGGATGGTCTGGGAGGCCCTGAAGGCAGTGATCAGGGGAGAGCTGATCTCCATAAGGGCGCACAGAGAAAGAAAGGAGAGGCAGGAGAGGGAGAGGCTGGTGGGGGAGCTATTGGAAGTGGATAGGAGATATGCGGAGGCACCAGAGGAGGGGCTGCTGGGAGAACGGCGCAGCCTGCAGGTCAAGTTCGACCTGCTGACCACCAGGAAGGCAGAGACGCAGTGGAGAAGGGCACAGGGCGCGGTCTATGAGTATGGGGAAAAGGCGAGCAGGATGCTGGCACACCAGCTTCGCAAACGAGATGCGGCTAGGGAGATTGGGGGAGTGAAGGAGAGGGGCGGGAAGGTAGTGCAGAAGGGGCAAGAAGTGAACGGGGTCTTCAGGGATTTTTACAAGGAGTTGTATCGGTCTGAGCCGCCGACGAGGAGAGGGGGAATGGAGGACTTCCTAAACAAATTGAGGTTCCCAAGGGTCCAGGAGGGGCTGGTAGAAGGGCTGGGGGCGCCAATAGGGCTAGAGGAGCTAGTCAAGGGAATAGGTCAGATGCAAGCGGGGAAGGCGCCGGGGCCAGATGGGTTCCCGGTGGAATTCTATAAGAAAAATGTGGACTTGGTGGGACCGGTACTGGTACGAGCCTTTAATGAGGCGCGAGAGGGGGGGGTTCTGCCCCCGACAATGTCGCAGGCTCTGATCTCCCTGATATTGAAACGGGATAAAGACCCCGTGCAGTGCGGGTCCTACAGGCCTATCTCGCTTCTGAACGTGGATGCCAAGTTGCTGGCAAAGATCCTGGCAGCTAGAATAGAGGATTGTGTGCCAGGGGTAATCCATGAGGACCAGACGGGGTTCGTGAAGGGGCGGCAGCTCAACACGAACGTGCGGAGATTGCTGAATGTAATTATGATGCCGGCAGTGGAGGGGGAGGCTGAGATAGTGGTAGCGCTGGACGCGGAGAAGGCATTCGATAGGGTGGAGTGGGAGTACCTGTGGGAGACGTTGGAACGGTTTGGGTTTGGGGAAGGGTTTATTAAGTGGGTGAAGTTGCTCTACTCGGCCCCGACGGCGAGTGTAGTGACAAACGGGAGGAGGTCGGAGTATTTCGGGCTCCACCGAGGGACCAGGCAGGGATGTCCCCTATCCCCCCTACTTTTCGCACTGGCGATTGAACCGTTGGCGATGGCACTGAGGGGTTCAGGGGGGTGGAGAGGACTGACTAGGGGAGGGGAGGAACATCGAGTATCGCTGTATGCGGATGATCTACTGCTGTACGTGGCAGACCCAGAAGGGGGAATGCCGGAGATAATGGAACTATTAGCAGAGTTTGGGGACTTTTCGGGGTACAAACTAAATTTGGGCAAAAGCGAGGTTTTTGTGATACACCCGGGGGACCAGGGAGAGGGTATTGGGAGACTCCCCTTCAAGCGAGCAGGAAAGAGCTTTAGGTACTTAGGGGTGCAGGTGGCAAGGAACTGGGGGACCCTCCACAAGTTGAACTTTTCCAGGCTGGTGGAACAGATGGAGGAGGAATTTAAGAGGTGGGACATGGTACCGTTGTCGCTGGCGGGGAGGGTGCAGTCAATCAAAATGACGGTCCTCCCAGGTTCTTGTTTTTATTTCAGTGCTTGCCCATCTTCCTCCCTAGGGCCTTCTTCAAAAAGGTGACGAGTAGCATCATGAGCTACGTGTGGGCGCATGGCACCCCAAGGGTGAGGAGGGTCTTTTTGGAGCGGAGTAGGGACAGTGGAGGGCTGGCACTGCCCAATCTCTCGGGGTACTACTGGGCGGCAAATGTGTCAATGGTGCGCAAGTGGATGATGGAAGGGGAGGGGGCAGCTTGGAAACGAATGGAGAGGGCGTCCTGTGGCAACACAAGCCTGGGGGCCCTAGTAACGGCACCATGGCCGCTCCCCCCCACGAGGTACACCACGAGCCCGGTGGTGGCGGCCACCCTCAAGATATGGGGGCAGTGGAGGCGACCTAGGGGGGAAATGGGAGGTCTGTTGGCGGCGCCAATAAGAGGGAACCATAGATTCATCCCGGGGAACATCGACGGGGGATTTCAGAGCTGGTACAGGGTGGGCATACGGCAGCTGAAGGACCTGTTTATAGAGGGGAGGTTTGCGAGCCTGGGAGGGCTGGAGGAGAAGTTTGAGCTCCCCCCGGGAAACATGTTCAGATATTTACAAGTGAAGGCATTTGCTAGGCGGCAGGTGGAGGGGTTTCCCCTGCTCCCCAGTAAGGGGGCGAGTGATAGGGTGCTCTCGGGGGTCTGGGTCGGAGGGGGGAAGATATCAGACATCTACAAGATAATGCAGGAGGCGGAAGCAGCATCAGGGGAGGAGCTGAAAGCCAAGTGGGAAGGGGAGCTGGGAGAGCAGATAGAAGACGGGACGTGGGCGGATGCACTGGAGAAGGTCAACTCTTCCTCCTCGTGTGCGAGACTGAGCCTCATTCAATTTAAGGTGCTGCATAGAGCTCACATGACGGGGACAAGGATGAGCCGGTTCTTTGGGGTGAGGACAGGTGTGTCAGATGTCTGGGAAGCCCAGCGAACCATGTGCATATGTTCTGGGCATGTCCGGTGCTGGAAGGGTTCTGGAAGGGGGTGGCAAGGACGGTGTCGAAGGTGGTGGGGTCCAGGGTCAAACCAGGATGGGGGCTTGCGATCTTTGGGGTCGGGGTAGAACCGGGGGTACAGGAGGCTAGGGAGGCCGGAATACTGGCCTTTGCGTCCCTAGTGGCTCGACGAAGGATATTAATTCAATGGAAGGACGCGAGGCCTCCAAGCGTTGAAACTTGGATTAACGATATGGCTAGCTATATTCAGCTAGAAAGGATCAAATTTGCCCTGAGAGGGTCGGTACAGGGATTCGCCAGGCGGTGGCAACCTTTCCTTGACTTTTTAGATCAGAGATAGACGTGCGGGGTCGTGGCAGCAGCAACCCGGGGGGGGGGGGGGGGGGGGGGGGGGGGGGGGGGGGGGGGTGGAGGGGGGAGGGCAGCAAGGGTCGTGGGGGGACATGCACGACTGTAACGCGGGCAAGTCTGCTCGCTGCTCATGTCTGAAACTGTAGGCTGCCTTGTTTGTTAAGGTTGCCTGGGGGGGGGGGGGGGAGGACTGGTGCGCGCGAGAGGGCGGGCGAGGGAGGGACATTTGCCTAGAGGGATTGTGTTGTAAATAATTTAAAAATTAGTAGGGGTAAATGTCTGTATGGAAAAACTCTTTCAATAAAAATTATTTAAAATGGAAAAGAAAAAAAAAAAAAAAAAATCCCTCAGTTCACTCTGAACCACTTTATATATCTGGGATAAAAACTCTTTATTGTTTTGGAAAATAGCCTGAGTTTAGAATGCCACAACATGTAAAAGAGACAATCTGGGATCAATTCTAACCAGTGCCTTCTGGTGGGAAGTGAGTATCAGCAGATTGGCTCTCCTTTTGACATCTGTATTTCCTTTCCATTGATGTGAAGGATCTTTTTAATAATTCATGAAGTGTTGAAGAGATTTGCTTCGGCCTGCCACACTTCGCTGTGAGTGCCTCAGAGGTGCAAACTGGGCAGTCCTTTGTGCAGCCACTTTGTGCTACATCTTATGCTCAATATCTGGTCATTTCCCTTTAACATGCCAGAGATTTAAAAAAATTGACAGCAACGGTTTTGCCTCCTTCATTTCCAGCAAATTCCTGGCGTCAGTCCCAATTTCAATGTAATCCTGCTGTCATTTTTACAATTATTTGACACTCAGAGTGCTGGATGGATTAACTTTCTTCCAACAGGCCCCAACCTGACCCATGCACAGGCCTGAAAATCAACCTCACAAATGCTTTGGATGGTAGTAAAAGATTAAGAAATAATGCCTTCCCAGTTGTATATTAGCACAGATACCTACACCAAATTTTATTTCTTTTAAAACAAGAATTTTGTATGCATGTATTAAAAATGTCTTCCATTATTTTCTGAAGGTGTTGGAGAAAATCTTACTGACCCATCTGTTATTAAAGCTGAAGAGAAAACGTAAGTTACATTTACATAGAATTTACATAGAATTTACAGTGCAGAAGGAGGCCATTCGGCCCATCGAGTCTGCACTGGCTCTTGGAAAGAGCACCCTACCCAAGGTCAACACCTCCACCCCATCCCCAGAACCCAGTAACCCCACCCAACACGAAGGGCAATTTTGGACACTAAGGGCAATTTAGCATGGCCAATCCACCTAACCTGCACATCTTTGGACTGTGGGAGGAAACCGGAGTACCCGGAGGAAACCCATGCACACACGGGGAGGATGTGCAGACTCCGCACAGACAGTGACCCAAGCCGGAATCGAACCTGGGACCCTGGAGCTGTGAAGCGATTGTGCTATCCACAATGCTACCATGCTGCCCCTACAAATAACTTTTGCATTACAAATAACCTTTGACTCAGCACGATCTTCTAGTATTATGTTGGAGAATTTTTCAATCTCAGTGAGGGGCTTATGTACAGAAAGGTTGTGCTTTCTCACAGCATTAATACGGGGCAGCCTAACAGTGTGAAATGTGGTTGTACTTTATTTCACCTGCTTCCAGAGGGTCTTCTTCGAGTGATGCAAAATAAGATATAATTTGATCAAATAATTGGTATTGCTGATGCTTGAATTATTGTGAAGCCAATCGTGCCAGTGTGGAGAAGACTATGGGAACTCCAGCCAACTGGTCCCATTACAATCAACGACTTTTGTGATCGAACAGGTGACAAAGGACTGAACGATGAAAATTTGAAAACCCAAATGGGACACCAGCTACAGTAATCACAGACAATTAAATTTTAACAAATGTTGGCGCACTTAGCATTGAAAATTCCACCTGAAATATTGAGAGGAAGGAGGACATGCCAAATGTGATCATTATTTGAATAATATCATACCTTTTGCTTCATAAATAGATTAAAGCATTTCACAAGAGCAGTTCAAGCAAAATTTTATATTGGGGCACGTAAGGAAACATTAGGTAGATGACCAAAAATGTGGTCAAAGACATAGGTTTGAAGAAACAACCCAAAGGAGTAATAGGTTGGAGAGAGGTGGAGAGGCTTTGGAAGGGAATAAAAATTACGGCAAGTGACTTGGAGAACCCTGGAAGAAAATCAAAATACCCCTACACAATTATGGTATCTCCCGAGAATTCAACTATTTACACAAATTCTCGATGGTTTTCGCTGATGACCTACTGAAGTTATCGTGACTTGGAGAAATGTCTCAGAGTTTCAGGTTCTTTGTTTTTAGTTTCTGGAGAGTTGGAAGAAGGTTTGAGATGCATGTCTCATCCAGCAGACTATTGGAGCATCGCCAAGTATAGCTCAACACATGCTTAGTAAATATTAAATGAATTTCTTTGATTGTTTTCCATACATGTAGTTTTCTTCATCTAATTTTTCACCCGATTTAATTTGTCTGATATTTAGGTCACAGGAAATGGTATTCGGACCTGCTAACCTTGGCGAAGAAGCAATCAGAAACTTCACAGTGAAACATCACTGTAACACCTGCTGCAGAAAACTAAAACTACCAGGTGAGGTCATAGTAGGTTGTTACACGTAGGCAACAACAACTTGTACCTATACAACACCTTCACTGTAATAAAGCATCCCAAGTTGATTCACAGGGGTGCTATACCGCAACACTTGACACCAAGTCACAGAAGTTAACACAAAAACTATATAAAAACATTATTTTTGTTTTAATTTAAAAAACTGCAAGTTTTGTTCTGAGGAAATGAACTCCACACTTAAAAAAATATTTTTTCAGAGCCAGGGATGTTGTTCAGCAGTAATTAGAACCCATTGTTGTTCAAAGCTCAATTACTCCTGATGGAACAATACTAAAATTTTCCCTCAGTCATTCATGCAGTAATAGTGGATAATTAGCCTACTTTCACACTGCAAGTGATTTCTTTGAAGATTCCATTTGCAAAGATTATAACAATGCAGCCTGTGGAGGAACATGGCAGCATTTACTTCTGGATTTCTATGTTTACCTGTGCATGTACAGATGTATTTGTGTGCTGACTGAAGCTGGTATCAGTTTTACCCAGTAACAACAGTGAGCACTGACCCCTCACCTTTATTAGTATTGCAATGTCTGGGCTATTATTTGCAAGCTTATCTTTGTCAGCTTTCCCATGTTCACCATGTATTTATTTGTACTCAGTAGGTAAATCCCAATATAGATCTCGACCCACCTCCTTCTACGCCAGGAGGTTTCAGGCTGGATTTATATCTGCCATGGCCTTGATTCATTTGCCTGGGTGTACAGTCACTATATAATCCAGTAGGATCCTCATTATCAAATAGAAGCTTGCCATTTCATGGCTGGGGACCTTTTCCCTTCCTGTAGTGAAGAGGTGGGAGAACCAGAAGAGGTGGGAGAACACAGGACAACCCCAAAAACTATATCTAAATTTTTACTGAAGGCTTCAGGGAAAACTAATAATAAAATGGAAGGGAAAGGAGGCCAGCCTTCAAGGAGGTGCAGCGCCTTCACACTCCAATGCCAAGGACAATTGTCAGGCTTCACCTGATGCTTTTGGGGAGTGGCAGCAAGGTGGGAGGATGGGAGTTTGGCTTCCACCTGCTAATGAAGATATGCCTCTGGCAATGGAGAAGAGTCAGCAGTGGTCCTGGTGGAAGTGGGAGATGGAGATTCATAGAATCATAGAATTTACAGTGCAGAAGGAGGCCATTCGGCCCAGAGAGATTGCATCGGCCCTTGGAAAGAGCACCCTACTGAAGCCCACACCCCCACCCCATCCGCGTAACCCAGTAACCCCAGAGTTTTGGACACTAAGGGTCAATTTATCATGGCCAATCCACTTAATCTGCACATCTTTGGACTGTGGGAGGAAACCACAGCACCCAGAGGAAACTCACGCAGACACTGGGAGAACGTGCAGACTCGGCACAGACAGTGACCCAAGCCAGGAATCGAACGTGTGATCCTGGAGCTGTAAAGCCATGGTGATAACCACTGTGCTACCGTGCCGCCCAGTAAAGTTGGATTTGAGACACAACAGTTGGTCGTGCTCGCTTTCCCTGCTATTTGCCTTCCTGATTTGGGGCGGAACAGAGGAAGTATATGCAGTTCACAATGTTACCTTTTAATGGGTAAAGGAATTGCTTTGGCCACCTTGTAATGATATCGTGAATCTATTCACATGTCCAAGGATTGCATTTCTAGGGAAAATTTTCAGAAGTATTTTAAGAACGAATGTTCCGTTGATATATTTAGAAATACCACTCGAAAAGAAAACTCAGAAATGTCGTGTCTATGTCACTGCACATAGCAAGTGGAGTAAGTCTACATCCAGTAGACATTTTGTAACTTTGCGTATAATCTTTTCTGTTCAATTGCAGATCTGAGAAGAAATTTTTATAATCCAACCAAAGTAAACCCTCCTCCTGAAGATGGTGCTTCAGCAGCTAACACAAGATTTTGACTATTAGCTTCTAATTCTTTTCACAAGCAAGAAGGCTAGAATCTATTGTTCGGAAACAGAGAATGTCTGCAGCACATGGAATGTTCAAACGTTTTTAACATTGCAGAAATGCTGACTATTATTAAATATCCGTTCAGTGGTTGTGAAGCTGCCATTGTTAATGCCGTGCTAATAATGTTTATGCTTAAATTTAGTTATGTTTCAAATTACAACACATCTACAAGTATTCCATTCAAAGAGGTCTGCCAGGAAGGTTCACAAGTGTTGCCATCTATTTTGTCAGTAGTTTTGCCATCTATTTTGTCAGTAGTTTGAACAATCAACTGTTCAGAATAATTTTCAGTGAAGTTATAAACGTCAGTGACAATCTCAGCAGAGAAACTGGTAGGACTCTTTGTTAAAACCCGAGTTAACAATATTTAGCGCTTCCTCATTACGCCCCATCAAAGCACACAAAAGACAACTAGAAAGCTCTTAGATTTCTAGGTAAAATGAGAATTTGGTAGATTATTCAGCTGACCAGATTTTGCAAGGTAAATATTGGATATTTTGATCTGGAACTATCTCCTAAAGGAATGTGTTGTTTCTTTTAGTACAGTGAAACTTTGGGCATTACAGTCAACTTTTGACGTATGCACGATTATGTGACCTGAGCTGCGGGGTAAAATTTGCTGAAAATCTGTTCAGCTCTTCCAATTTTGGGGCAAATTGCTTTACTTTTCCACCGTATAATGCCAGGGAAACTATTTCCTGTGATAAAGAATTCTGCTGCAATCATTTGGTTTCCTTTATTAACAGACTTTATTTAATACAGGATCATATTTCAGAAGAAAAGAATAACACGACCATGAAAGTCAGTGAGGGATGCTATGGGTCCCAGATTGTCACACTGGCAGAAGTCTGATACCACCTCCTGAATATGGTGTAAACAGCGACTTATTGTGTTTTCTTGTATGTGCTGAATACTTGTTCTCCAGAGCTAGTTGCGCCCTAAGCCAAGCTGTTTCAGTACAACTATAAAACTGGCATCTAACCAATAAATGGTAAAGTTGCCCAGGCCTGTCCTGTGTACAAAAAGCAGGACAAATTCAATCCCGTCGACTCTTGATCACCAGTAAAGTGATGGAAGGTGTTGTCAATATTTCAATCAAACTCACCAATAACCTGCTGTCTGATGCTCAGTTTGGGTTCCGCTCGGGACACTTGCTTCAGACCTCATTGCAGCCTTGATCCAAAATGGAGAGTTTAATACGAGATGTGAGGTGAGAGTAACTGCCCTTGATATCAAGGCATCATTTGACTGAGTGTGGCATCAAGGAGCTGTAGCAAAATTGAACTCAGTGGCAATCAAGGATAAACCTTTAGGAACATCAGAAAGGGTAAGCCATTCAGCCCCTCGAGCCTGTCCCTCCATTTAATGAGACCATGGCTGATCTGTGGCCTCACTTCATATACATGCGTTTGGCTGATTTCCATAATATCTTTGCTTAACAAAAATCTATCTATCTCAGATTTAAAATTAACAACTGTTCTCGCTTCAATTGCTGTTTGTGGAAGAGAGTTCTAAACCTCTACCACTCAGTGAAAAAGTGCTTCCTAACATTTCTCCTGAACAGTCCAACCCTAATTTTTAGATTATGGCCCCTAGTTGCTGAATCTCCAACCAGTGGAAATAGTTTATCTTTATCTACCCTGTCTTTCCCTGTTAATATCTTAAAATTTCAATCAGATCACCCGTTAACCATCTAAAGTCTCGTGAAAACAGGCCTAATTTGTGTAATCTCTCCTCGTAACTTAACACATTTTAAAAAATTCATTTACGGATTGTGGGCGTCGCTGGTTAGGCCAGCATTTATTGCCCATCCCTGGTTACCCTTCAGAAGATGATGGTGAGTTACCTTCTTGAACCGCTGCAGTCTTTCAGGTGTAGGTACATCCACTGTGCTGTTAGGGAGGGGGTTTCAGGATTTGGTCCCAGCGACGGCGGAGGAACAGCGATACATTTCCAAGTCAGGGTGGTGAGTGACTTGGAGGGGAACCTCCAGGTGGTGGGGTTCCCAGGTCTCTGCTGCTCTTGTCCTTCTAGATGGTAGTGGTCGTGTGTTTGGAAGGTGTTGTCTAAGGAATCTTGATGAGTTACTGGAGTGCATCTTGATGGTACATAAGGCTGCCATTGTTTGTTGGTGGAGGGTTTGAATGTTTGTGGAAGGGGGAGCAAACAAGCGGGCTGCTTTGTCCTGGATGGTGTTGAGCTTCTTGAGTGTTGTTGGAGCTGCACTCATCCAGGCAAGTGCAGGGTATTCCATTACTCTCCTGACTTGTGCCTTGTAGATGGATGACAGGTTTTGGGGAGTCGGAGAATTGCTGCAACTGTGTCACGCCGCCCCGACGCGCGATTCTCCGAGGTGCGGAGAATCGGCGCCATTTGCGTCGGCGCATTTGGCGCGGCGCCAGTCGCGGGCCGCTATCCACGGCCGGGCCGTCGATTCTCCGGCCTGGATGGGCCGAGTGGCCGTGCGGAAAAGGCAGAGTCCTGCCGGCGCCGTTCACCCCTGATCACTGCCGGTGGGAACTCTGCGCGAAGGGTTGGGGGGGGTGGCCTATGAAGGGGGGGGGGGAGGCTCCGTCCCCGGGGTGGGCCTCCGATGAGGTCTGGCCCGCGATCGGGGCCCACCAATTGGCGGGCCGGCCTCTCCCCCCCGCCCGGGCCTACTTTGTTGCATGACTCGCCCCTGAACCCCCATGCCATGTTGCGTTGGGGCTGGCATGCTGAAGAAGTCCCCCCACGTGTGGGGTTGCGCGGCCCAACTGCGCATGCGCGGGTTGACGCGGCGCCCATTTGGTACCGGGTTGGGAGTCTGGAGCGGCGTGAACCCCTCTAGCACTGTGCTGGCCCCCTGTTGGGACCAGAATTGGTTGTCCACATGCCCGTTTTGCGCCATCGTGAAACGCGACAGCGTTCACGACGGCGCGAACACTTAGTCTCAAGTTAAGAGAATTGCGCCCCTCTATTTTTTAAACTGTGATCCCTATTTTAGACTTCCCACAATGGAAACATCCTTTCAATTTCCACTCTGTCAAGTCCCATCCAGATCTTTGTTATATATTTCAATATGATCACCCCTCAGGTGGGGGAGTGGGCCTAGGCAGGGTGCACTTTCAAAGGGCCGGCTGAATGACCTCCTTCTGCAATGTCAGGATTCAATGGATGCTATGAAAATACTTGTTTCACAGTTCTGACATTTTCTTGTTTCCCATGATTAATTTCCCAGTCTCACCCCCTAAGGGGCTAACACTCACTTTAGTTACTCCTTGCCTTTTTAAGTACCTTTTAAATTTAGCCAGTTAACTTTAGCCAAATTTGCCATCATTCCTTTCTAATTGTCTTTATTTAATTTAAGGCACTTGTCATAGTCCCACACTTCTCACCCTCAAATTGAATGTGAAATTTGATCTTGTTATATTGCCGCGAGACTTATTTACCATGATGGAATTAATTAATTCTGCCTCTTTTTCCATTATCGGCTCTAAAAAAAACCTTTAGCCCATTTTGGCCTCTATGTTCTGGTGTGCCTTGGTTGCATAGATTGCACCCAATTGGATGCTGATGAATAAGTTCATGTGCCTCTCCAGAGTTTTAAATTGATGTTTTCAATATTATTCTTTTAAATACGGAAGTTAGATTATCATCAGGAACATTCATCTAATTTGTCAATGGACATAATCATGTTTTCTGAGCCTCATTGTGCAAATGAATACAACAACAGACTCACTTATCTGGAGTGGTGACCATTACCTAAAACAGATTTGGAGACATCAGTCTAAGTCCAAGTAGGATACTGGTGTGTTACTAATTTGTTAAATGAAAGCAAAATCTGTTATCATAAGGATGACAGTTGGCAGATTTAAATCAGAATCTATTGGATTGTAGAGTTTAGGAATAATTGGAAAAATCTTGGGCGAAATTCTCCGACCCCCACGACGGGTCGGAGAATAGCGGGAGGGCCTTCCCGACATTTTTCCCGCCCTCCCGCTATTCTCCCCCACCCCCCGCCCAACTCCCGACCCGAATTGCTGCCGCCGTTTTTTTACGGCCGGCAGCGATTCACAGCTGTTCGATGGGCCGAAGTCCCAGCCCTTTACGCCGTTTTTACGAACGGCAAACACACCTGGTCTGGCCGTTCGTAAAAACGGCGTCACAAACTCGCTTTTTATAACCATGGCACCGATTGGCACGGCAGTACCACGGCCGTGCCAAGGGTGCCATGGGCCCGCGATCGGTGGGCACCGATCGCGGGCAGCGGGCCCGATGCCGGAGCTTACGGCGTCGGGCTGCTAGCCCCGACCGGGGACCAGAATCGGTTCCCGGTCGGGAAGGGGCGCGCTGGCGTCAAACCCGCCCGGATTTGACGCCAGCCTTACGATTTCTCCCGTTTTGGGAGAATCTCGCCCCTTGGGCCTGATATTCATAGAATATAGAACATACAATGCAGAATGAGGCCATTCGGCCCATCGAGTCTGCACCGACCCACTTAAGCCCTCACTTCCATCCTATCCCCATAACCCAATAACCCCTCCTAATCTTTCTGGTCACTAAGGGCAATTTATCATGGCCAATCGACCTCACCTGCACGTCTTTGGAAGGAAACCGGAGCACCCGGAGGAAACCCACGCAGACACGGGGAGAATGTGCAGAGTCCACACAGACAGTGACCCAGCGGGGAATCGAACCTGGGACCCTGGTGCTCTGAAGCCACAGTGCTATCCACTTGTGCTACTGTGCTGCCCGTTCCCTTCAGATGTGTTGAAAGTCTGAATATTTTACAGAAAATGAACCAAGAATTGGATGTATAAAATTCACCTATGTTTTATATTTATAAAAACAGCCTAGAAAAAACCAAGAAAGAAAGCCTTTTGAAGATTGGAAGATAGTCAGCAGTTGAAATTAATATCACATCAGATTTAATATCCCTGGAGTGCGCATCCCATTGCATTTGGGAACTGCAGGACATTTTCTGTGACTCAGAGAACCGCATAAGCAGGAAGTATAATCATCTGCAGCAGCTACAGCTCCAGGTTTTAGCATTTGAGCAGCAGTTGGTCTCAATAAGGATCAGGATCAGGGGCTGGATTCTCCGACCCCCCGCCGGGTCAGAGAATCGCCGGGGGGGCGGCGTGAATCCCGCCCCCGCCGTCTCCCGAAGTCTCCGGCACCAGAGATTCGGCGGGGGCGGGAATTGCGCCGTGCCTGTCGGCGGGCCCCCCACCGGCGATTCTCCAGCCCGCGATGGGCCGAAGTCCCGCTGCTGTAATGTCGGTCCCGCCGGCGTGAATCAAAACGCCTCCCTTACCGGTGGGACTGGCGGTGCGGGCAGGCTCCGGGGTCCTTGTGGAGGGTGCCACGGTGGCCTGGCCCGCGATCGGGGCCCACCGATCGGCGGGCGAGCCTGTGTCGTGGAGGTGACGCTCCGGTGCATGTGTGGACTTCTGCCGGCCGGCGAAGTCCCTTCGGCCTCGGTTGGCGTGGTGCCAAAGGCCTTTCCCACCGGCCGGCGGGGCGCCAACCACTCCGGTGCGGACCTAGCCCCTCAAGGTTAGGGCTTGGCCCCTAAAGGTGCAGAGAAATCTGCACCTTTCGGGCGGCCCGACGCCGGAGTGGTTCACGCTACTCCATCCTGCTGGGAGCCCCCGCCCTGCCGGGTAGGGGAGAACCCAGCCCCTGAACTTTATGGATAATGCGTTTATAGATGTGGTCACCCTACAGCTTATTTGTATGTAGGGAGAGAGGGAATTGGTGATGACCAGGAAGTTAAGAAGAAATAGCTAGGTAAAGAAGAAATCCCCTGAGTGCATCTCACTTCCATTAACAAACTGATATCAGCAAAGTGGTGGAAAGTATCAACAATAGTGTGATCATACGGCACTTATTGAACAATAACCTGCTCACTGACACTCGGTTTGTGTTCCGCCAGATCCACACAGCTCCTGACCTCATTCCAGTTTTGGTTCAAACATGGACAAAAGAGCTGAGGAAGTGGGAATGACTGCCTTGACATCAAGGCAGCATTTGACCAAGGATGACATCAAGGAGCCCTAGCAAAACTGAAGTCAATGAGATTCAGGGGAAAAGCTCTCCACTAGTTGGAGTCATAGTTAGCATAAAAAAGATGGTTGTGATTGTTGGAGGTCAATCATCTGAGTCCCAGGACATCACTGCAGGAGTTCCTCAGGGTAATGTCCTAGGCCCAACCATCTTCAACTGCTTCATCAATGACCTTCCTTCATAAGGTCAGAAGTGGGAATGACCCCTCAACACTATTCATGACTAATCAGAAACTGAAACAGTCTGTATCCATATGTAGCAAGACCTGGACAATATTCAGTCTTGGGTTGATAAGCGAGAAGTAACATTCGAACCACACTAATGCCAGACACTGATTATCGTCAAAAAAAGAGAATCTAACCATCACCCATTCAATGGCATTGCCATTGCTGAATACCCCACTATCACCGTTCTGGGGGGTTACTATTGACCAGAAACTCAATTGGGAAAATACTCTGGCTGTAAGATCAGGTCAAAGGCTCGGAATTCTGTGGAGAGTAACTCGCCTGACTCCACAAAACCTTCCCACCATCTACACATAGAATTTACAGTGCAGAAGGAGGCCATTCGGCCCATCGAGTCTGCACCGGCTCCTGGAAAGAGCACCCTATCCAAGGTCAACACCTCCACCCTATCCCCATAACCCAGTAACCCCACCCAACACTAAGGGCAATTTTGGACACTAAGGGACAATTTATCATGGCCAATCCACCTAACCTGCACATCTTTGGACTGTGGGAGGAAACCGGAGCACCCGGAGGAAACCCACGCACACACGGGGAGGATGTGCAGACTCCATACAGACAGTGACCCAAACCGGAATCGAACCTGGGACCCTGGAGCTGTGAAGCGATTGTGCTATCCACAATGCTACCGTGCTGGAATGTGATGGAATATTATCCAATTGCCTGGATGAATGGATGAATGCAGCTCCAACAATACTCGAGCTCGACACCATCCAGCACAAAGCAACCCGCTTGATTTCCACCCCATTGTTCACAATAAACACACTCCCTCCACCCCCGACACACAGTAGCAGCAGTGTGTACCACCTACAAGATGCACTGCAGCAACTCATTAAGGCTCCATCAACAGCACCTTCCAAACCAATGAACTTTAGTACCGAGAAGGACAAGGGCAGCAAATGCTTGGGAACACCACTACCTGCAATTTCCATTAAATGCAACACCACCCTGACTAGGAAATAAAATGTTATTCCTTCACTGGATCAATATCCTGGAATTTCCTTTCTAACTTCCCTGTGGGTTTTCCGATGACACATGTACTGCACCAGTTTAAGAAGGCAGCACAATAATAACCTTCTCAAGGAAAATTAGGGATGGGCAATAAATGCTGGCCTAGCTAGTGACACCCATGTCCCTTGAACAAAAATAAAAAATCAGTTCTGAATACTGATGAAAGTGATGGTTCACCCGGGGAGTGCAGCCAGAGACTTATATCCATGACAACACTGCTGCCTTAGCTGTACGGGGATGGGGGGTGCATGAAGAAGTCCGGAAGAGCAATCGTGATAGGAAATTTGAGAGTAAGGGGAACAGACAGGCATTTCTGCATGCACAGAGGTGAAACCATGATGGTATGTTGCCTTTCTGGTGTTCGGATCAAGGATATCTGCAGAGCATATTGAGGGAGGAGGATAATCAGCTAGTATTGTGATCCACATCAGTACCATACATAGGTAATAGTTTATGTAGTAGGAAGCGAGATGTGATCCTGGAATCAGAATTTATTGACCTATGCAAAAAATCAACAAGACCTCAAAATGTAGTAACCTGCAGCTTAATCCTGGTAACAAACACAATTGATTGTAGAAATGGCAGGATGAATAGATGAATCCATGGCTGTAGAGATGATGCAGGAGGAAGGGTTTTATATTCTTGGGACATTGGGATCTGTTCTGAGGGAAATGTGACCTGTACAGGCCAGACATGTTGCGCCTGAACAGAATTGGGATCAGTTTCCTTGTGGGGCGATTTGCTAGTGCTATTGGGGAGCACTAGGCACTACTTGACAGGGTGCAAGAACAGGAAGTAATACTGAAGTGGAAACTAAAATGAGCAGAATTTTAGCAAAACAGGTAGTACTAGAATAGGAAATAGGAAGGTATTAGGTGGATTCATCAAAAGGCGGAAACTAATAAATTCTAAATTAAGGCTATTGGGCTATTTATTGCTCATCCAAATTGTGATGCAGAACAATAATGTGATGACAGCAGAGACCTGGTTCTAAGAATGGCAGGACTGGCTTTTAAATATGGGTGCAAAGTGTTCAGGATAGATAGGAAAAGAGGAGGGGTGGTAGAATTGATTAAGGAGAGCATTACAGTGCTGAAGAAAAATGTCCCAGAGGGGTCAAGGACTGAATCTATTTGGCTGGAACTAAGGAACAAAAAAGGTTCAGTTACGTTGCTTGATGTAGCCCATGGACCACCAATCATTAGGAAGGATGTAGAGGAACAAATTTACAGGCAAGTGTAGATTTATTGAGTAGTTATAATGCAAAAGTTTAATAATCCAAATCCAGACTGGGATATTGGTAGTATAAAGGGCAGAGAGGGAGAAGAGTTCCTAGAATGTGCTCAAGAGAATTTTCTACAGCAGTTATTTCCAGTCAGATGCGAAAGGAAACATTGCTGGACCTGGTCAGTGATCATTGTACAGTAAGGTTTAGGTTGGCTATTGAAAAGGACAAAGAGCAATCCAGAAAAGAGTAATTAAATGGGTAAAGTCAACTTCAGTGGGGTAAGAATGGATCTGACCCAGGTTATTTGAAATCAAAGATTAGCAAGAAAAACTGTAACAATGGGCTGCCTTTAAAAGGGAGATAGCTCAAGTATAGTCAAGGTATATTTTCACAAAGGAGAAAGGTGGAGCAAATAAATCCAGCTCTTCCTTGGTGACAAAATAGATAGAGATTAAGATGAAGCAGAAAAACTGTGCTTATGACAGATGTCAAATGGACAATATAGTTAAGAACCAGATTGAATACAGAAGATTCAGTGGAAAATTGAAAAAGCAAATAACGCAATCAAAGAGGGAGTGTGAAAAGAGATTGGCATTTAACATAACATGGCATCCCCAAGTCTTAGGCATAGAAATAATAAAAGGGTGGTAAAATGTCGAGGGTCAGTCAGGAACCAAAAACAGAATTATGTCAGGGAATACGGCTGAGTATTAAATTAATACTTTGCATTTGACTTTACCAAGGAAGAAAATGCTGTCCATGCCATGTTGAAAGAGGAGGTAATTCAGACAATGTAAAGGTTTAAAATCGATAAGGTGAAGGTATTGGACAGTCTATCCCTACTTAAAGTTGATAAGGCATCAGGATCAGGACCATTCAGACCAGATAGGATGCAGCCAAGGATGCTGCAGGAGGTGAGTGGTAATTGCACAGCACTGGCTATAATTTTCCAACCTCCCTCAGACTCAGGGATGTTGTCAGAGGGCTGGAGAATTTTAAATGTTCCACCCTTGTTCAAAAAGGGTGTAAATATATGGCCAACAATTATAGGCTAATCAGTTTAACCGCAATGGCAGGGAAGCTTTTAGAAATAATTTGGGACAAAATGAAGTTACTTGGGTAAATGTGGTTTAATTAAGGAAAGCCTGCCTGAATTTGTTAAAAGCAAATCGTGGTCCATTAACTTGTTTGAAAGTTTTGATGAAGTTCTAGAGAGTGTTTCTGAGGGTAATGCTGTTGATGTGGTGTATATAGACTTCCAGAAGGCAATTGATCAAGTTCCGCACAACAGACTTGTGAGCAAAGTTAGCTTTTTGGAATAAAAGGGACAGTGGCAACATGGTTGTGAAATCAGCTGATTGGCAAAAAATAAAGTTGTGGTGAATAGTTGTCTTTTGGGCAAGAGGAATGTTTGAAATGGAGTTCACTGGGGATCAGTGTTAGGAACCCTGTTCTTCCTTATTAATGGCCTAGAGCTTGGTGTACAGAGCACAACTTCAAAATTTGTGGATGATACTAAATGTGAAATTATTGTGAACCATGAGGATAGAACTTCACCAGGAATTAGATAGACTAGTGGAGTGGGCAGACAAGTGACAGATTAAATTTAATGCAGAGAACTGTGGAGTGATTGAATCAATGACCATGATTCTCCCGAATAAAAACAAAGTGCTGCCGTCAGTGGGAAAACCGGAGTGTTTCCCACTGGTGCTGGCGGTGCTGCTGAGGTGAGATTCAATTCCACGTTGAAAGGTTTTGGAGAGCGGCGTGTTTTGCCCTGGCCTTGAAAGCAGTGGGGCCTAAACTTGCTGACAGGTCTCACTCCTCAGATATCAGGGTGCCATATTTAAAGATCTCAGAATAATATTGCAGACCCTCCAATCGCTGGCAAGGCTCTCCCCCCATAGTCACTAATAAAGCCCCCACCAAATGAGTGACACCATGTAATGGGCTTGCCAAATGCCCCACCCTCAGCCCTCCCTCATTCCCCCGTTCAGGTCCCCTCTCAGTCCCCACACCTTGGTGGGGCCAACCTGGTGCTGTGGACTCCAAGGGAGGGCATGTGGGTCAGTACTCTCTTCATACTTACCTACAGGGTGCAGAAGGGCATCCTTCATGGGAGGTGGGGGTCAGAGGGGAATCAGGCTGAGTTCATAGAATTTACAGTGCAGAAGGAGGCCATTCAGCCCATAGAGTCTGCACTGAAATTGACTGTGAAAAAAACACTTTAAAGGTCTCTAACACATCAAAGGGAGGACTTTTACCCTCATCTGACAGATCTTTGAACTTGACATGCTGGGAGAGACATCAAAGAAATTCAAAACATCAGAGGGAAGCTTTTTAACTACAACCTGACATGCTGAAAGACAGCATAATGATTTTCAAAGTCACAGACACACAAACCCCATCCTGGGAAAGACCCCTGACCTGAGCCCTTCCAGCCAAACCTGAGCCCCTCCATCCCCCACCTCCCCTGAGGGACCACCTTTGGCACCCTGGAGGTAAGCGCAGAGAGGATACTCAGCCCCTTTCCCCCTCCCCCTCGGAATCCATGGCACCAGGTCCCCCGCTTGAAAGGATCTGCACTAATTCACGCTTGCGGACTCCCAGCTGGGTGTGCGGATGTGGTAACAGTGGGGTGGGAGCATCCCAGGGGGTGGGTGAATCGAGTTTCCTGATAATTACATTCAAATGAATGTAGATTAGGAGTTAGCATGTTCTCTCCGGCTCAGAGTGAGAACCTGATCGAGGCCGGTAGGACAGGGACGGCAGAGTAGGTCGAAAGACTTGCGAAAGACTAGGGGAGGGGGGGGGGGGGCACAGTAGCACAATGGCTAGCACAGTTGCTTCACAGCTCCAGGTTTGATTCCTGGCTTGGGTCACTGGCTGTGTGGAGTCTGCATGTTCTCCCCGTGCCTGCGTGGTTTTCCTCTGGTTGCTCCGGTTTCCTCCCACAGTCCAAAGATGTGTAGGTTAGGTGGATTGACCACGCTAAATTGCTCTTAGTGTCCAAAAAGGTTGGGTGGGGTTACTGGGTTAGGGGGGTAGGGTGGAGGTATGGGCTTGGGTAGGGTGCTCTTTCCAAGGGCCGGTGCAGACTCGATGGTCCGAATGGCCTCCTTCAGCACAGTAAATTCGATGACTTGCAACGGGTTTGACTCCCAGCGAGATTCCTGTTTTGGCCCTTGCTCCTGATTCAGTGTACCATAGTGGTTCCAGCCTGGGGCTAGCAGCCTGGAGAATCACCCCCAATATAAAATAAAGGATATAATTTTCAAGAGGGTGTGGGAGCAGAGGATCCAGGTATATAAGTGCACAAAGCAATGAAGATGGTTGGGCAGGTTTTGAAAGTGGCATAAAACAGAAAAGAAAGGAAGTTATGTTGAACCTGTATAAAACAATGGTTTTACCTCAACTGAAGTATTCCGTCCAGTTCTGGTCACCACACTTGAGGAAGGATGTGAATGCATTAGAAAAGCTGCAGAAAAGACTCATGAGAATGGTTCCAGTAATGAGTAATTTCAGTTACAAAGATAGATTGGAGAAGTTTGGGACTTTTTCTTGGAGAAGATTGGATTTGGATTGGATTTGTTTATTGTCACCTGTACCGAGGTACATTGAAAAGTATTTTTCTGCGAACAGCTCAACAGATGATTAAGTACATGAAAAGAAAAGAAAGTAAAAAGAAAATACATAACCGGGCAACACAAGGTACACAATGTAAATACATGGACACCTGCATCTGGTGAAGCATACCGGAGGGTAGTATTAATCAGGTCAGTCCATAAGAGGGTCATTTATTTGATGGAGATAGTCAAATCTTTGAAAGGTTTGGACAGAGTAAATGGAGAAACAGTTCCCATGATGCTAAAAAGCCAGAGGACACCAAATTAAGGTAATTGGCATGACAAGCAAGATTGGCGAGGAGAAATCTTTCCATGCAGCTGGTGGTTAAGATCTGGAATGCGCTGTTCGGGAGTATGCTGGAGGTTGGATCTAAGGGTGCCAACTAGCCCAATTTCTCAACCATGGAATCAAGGCAGGTGAATGGGAGTTAGGATAAAGATCAGCCATGATCTCATTGAATAGTGGAATAGCCTTAGGGTGCTGAATAGTATACTCCTATTCCTATTTTCTTGAATGACAGGCAGTCTGGATTGAAGTCACAACTTGATGTTCGATGATACCATTGAGTTTTGCTTGATTACCTCAGAGATTAGGTGGGATTCTGCCATAATCGGCGGGGCGGGCAACTCCGGCGGGAAGGAGCGGCGTGAACCACTCCGGCGTCGGGCCGCCCCATAGGTGCGGAATCCTCCGCACCTTCAGGGGCTAGGCAGGCCCGGAGTGGTTTGCGCCCTGCGGGGATGGGGCTTGGCGCCATGCCAACCGCCGCCGAAGGGCCTCCGCCGGCTGGCGTGAGTTGGCGCAGGTGAGGGAGTGCCAGCATGTGCTGGCATCATCCCCGCGCATGCGCAGAGGGCTTTGTTTCCGCACCAGCCATGGCGGACTGCTACAGCCGCCGGTGCGGAAGAATAGAGTGCCCCCACGGTACAGGCCCGCCCGGGAATTGGTGGGCCCCAATCGTGGCTAGGCCACCGTGGGGGCACCTCCTAGGGCCAGATCCCCCCACGCTCCCCCGAGACCGCCTGCGCCGCCAGGTACCGCTGATAAGGACCTACTCTAATTTACGCTGGCGGGACCGGCAAAAAAAAAACCGGGCGGCCACTCGGCCCATCACGGGCCGGAGAATCGCCGGGGTGGGGGGGGGGGCGCTGCCAGCGGCCGCCTACCAGCGCAGCGTGGCTCCCGCACCCGCCAAATCTCCGGCGCTGGAGAATTCGGCAGCCAGCGGGGGCGGGATTCATGCCGACCCCCGGCGACTCTCCGACCCAGCGGGGGTCAGAGAATCCCGCCGATTTTGCCGATCTGCTCTTCAAGTTACGAGGTGTCATCGAACCCATTAAATATCAGTTTTAATGCTGTGGAAAGCTGTGGCCTTTTTGTACTAAATCATCAATTTCCTCATATTCATAGAATCACAGAATTCCTACAGTGCAGAAGGAGGCCATTCAGCCGATTGAGTCTGCACCCACCCTGAAAGAGCACCTTACCTATGCCCACTTCCCCCACCCTATCTTCGTAACCCCATCTGACCTCCATATCTTTGGACACTAACTAAAGGGACAATATAGTATAGGCAATGCACCTAACCTGCGCATTTTTGGACTGTGGGAGGAAACCGGAGCACCCAGAGGAAAACCACATAGAAACGGACAGAAGGTGGAAACTCCACACAGTTACAATTCCCATTTTAAAAAAGACACACAAACAGGTTTAGAATGATTTATTATACATTTTATTGTTTTACTCTCCATTCTTCATTAAAGGAACATAAACATAGATTGTCATTTACAGTAAACATTCAGAAATATTTAATGTGCATTAAAAAGACTTCTACTTTCGTTAAACTATTCTGTTTACAGAATTCAAAATGTCAATGTTTTCAAATACAAGGTAACTTAAAACTTTTAAGTATTCGCAGTTTACTTAACAGAACAAACAGAAGAATTTTGTTATATACAAGAAAACAGAAGACTGAACTCTTACAGTGCCTTCCCCCGATGCATTAGGAATTCTCTAAAGCCTCTGTAACAAAGGCTTTGAATACAATCCCTTCAATTCTTGCCAACTCATTCTCAATAACCATTAAGGGCTATGGCAAGGATAAGTTAAATGAACTTTCCTGATTTGGAGACAGTCGTTATTTTTATGGGTATTAAAATGTCAATATCCTTTTCTCTTTATTGAGAAACCTAGGTGAAGTTCAAAGGCCCATAGTGCAAAGTCACTAGCATAGCTGAAAAGAGTAGGAAAATATAACATTACTTTTGTTAAACTAGCAAACATTTCAGATTGTCTCAATTTCCTTTAACAAATCCCCCATCGAGATTCACATTGTTAAATATTAAAGTAGTTCAGTTACCATAAGAAACCCCAAGTATCTATGATTGTAATATTGTAAATGATTTTAGAAGATTGACAATTTAGGTATTTCCAAAATGCAGTATAAATTCTGATCAACTTTAATAATATAATAATCTTTTTTCTAATCTTTATTAGTGTCACAAGTAGGCTTACATTTATACTGCAATGAAATTACTGAGAAAATCCCCTAGTCGTCACAGTCTGGTGCCTGTTCAGGTACACTGAGGGAGAATTCAGAATGTCCAATTTACCTAATAAGCACATCTTTTCGGGACTTGTGGGAGGAAACCTGTGCGCCCGGAGGAAACTCAGGCAGACATGGGGAGAATGTGCAGACTCCGCACAGACAGTGACCCAAGCCCGGAATCGAACCCGGGTCTGTGGCGCTGTGAAGCAACAGTGCTAACCACTGTGCTAATGTGCTGTCCAGGTTTGTATTCCTACCTATCCTGTAATAATTAGTGTAGAATTTTACTATTACAATCTGTGTCCAGTTTAGCTAAACACCATATTTATTAATAATTACAAATATTCTTGTTTAGATGGTTATTTTTCTCTTAGCATTTATAATAATGGAAACAAGAAAAAAAATGCTAATAGTTGAATGTAACCTTCAGGGAAATGGAAAATCTGCAATCTGGTTTTAATCATGGAATAGTATTAATGTGCTATCATTGTCCTGTGGAAATTAATGTGTATTGAGCCAAAGCAAATAATCATCATTGAAATCAAAGGAGATTCTAAAACATATGAAGGGAGAATTTTAATTAAACAGAACTTGAAATGTCTGCAACGATCTCATTTTATTTGTTTGGTCCAAGTGGAATCATCTCACAGCTGTACTGAGTGAGCATACTCATTTAGCACAGTGCATCAATGAAATGTCTTCTCCAGTACAACAATGAACTGGACAGGTAAGTGAATTGCTGTGATTCACTGTTACTTTTTGGACATGCACAGTATAAACACAATGGAAGTTTCACTTTGTAAAGACAACAGCATCCTGAGACCGCCTGTCCCTTTTAGGTATAACATATATACAGGCTGAACCTCAAAGGACTGAGAAACAACTGCCAGCTTACTCATAATTGTTTTTGATTTCCCAAATCCTTTGCATATTTATTAATAACATTCATTTTCAAACTCTTTGGGAGCTATAAGTTAAGATGGACAGTCCTGTCAGTGGATTTGTTTGTCATTTATTGAAATAAATCCTAATAGTAGAAAAGCCCACAAGATTCTAATTACAATCAGTTCTCCGATACAAAAAAGTTGATCAGACTCAGTTGAGGCAATTGCATCAATATATCTTGCTCTGTCTCTTAATTATTCCGAAAAAGCGTTTCTTCTTTATAAGAAAATTACAAAGCAGAATGCCAATCTGAATTACTGGCCTGTATTATTTACAGAGTCTATTAACAGAATGGATAGAGAACAGCAGCAGCAACTTGATGCCACTTTTTTTTATCAAATACAAGTTGAACAAATATACAGAAAACAAGGGCCAGAGTTTTAGTATATTGTAAAGGCGACAGCATGCAAAGCAAACCTCGTGTTTTCTGCAATTACATAGCAGATATTTTTACAAAACAAATGCCTTGGATTATTGCTACTGTATCTAGTGTATGTTTAGAATTCTAAACCTCAAAAGGAGCCTTTTTGTCCGTGACACACAAAACAATGGAACATACGACAAACATGATTTCCTAAATTTCAGTTTGCGCATAAGAAATCCTCCTTTGCGGCCACAAGAAGATTTGGGATTGGATTATTTCAGCTGTATCTTGCCAAAATCAATAAGGTTGCTGAAAATAAGAACCGGTTTAATCCAGATTCTGATATGGGCATGAACAAAATACAGTGAATTAATAATCTTAATCCCAGTTTTTTGTGACGTGTGTTGCACTGTGTGAAAAGATTGAGAAATGCTTTGTGATGGTGGAGTTTCCCTTTCATCGGATTTTGGTCTGCCCGTTTGATTGGATGGGCAAATCTAAACAGTTCATGCAGATAACCAGATTTTCATGACACTTACTGCCAGGATAAATAGTTGTGGGGTATAAACATTTCCATTTACATAGCACAACACAGACTTGAACAGGGTATAATTTTGGCAATTATCTCTTTTGTACTACACAGCATTAGGATTGAGAGGCTGAAATTGTTTCTGAATTTCTCAATGTGGATTGATTTGGGAATTTTGGAAGCCTCTTCATCAGATCTATTCATAATTTCCAATAACAGAGCAAACACTCTGACACATCAGCCTGAAATGTTGACTCTGTCCTTTTCTTCACCTGCCCTGCTGAGAATTTCCAGCATTATTGTTTAAATTGTGTGAAATGAGTAAATTAGTAAAAGTCAATTTAGTGGCTGACATCTATTCCTGGAAGAGACTGATGGGATTCGGACTTGTAACATGGGATTTTGGAATATGAATACTGACCTCATCAAGCTGAAACCTAATTAATAGATAACTTTTGATTGCTAAACCTGTCATCGTAAGCCTTCAATTGTTTGTGCCCAAGGGTTAGCATTGAGCAAGTAACATCTTGTGTGCTTTCTAAATGTAATGAAACAAATGTATGGACATCACTGGGACAAAAAGGTAAGGAAAATCAACCCTAATAACTCTTCTGTAACTTTCCATTATTTAAAGTCTGTAAAAGAGAGATAGATTGACTAAAGTCGGGAATTACATCGTAGGGCAGTGAGGATCTAAAAGGGAAGGTCAATTGATACTGAAGAATACTTCCACCTGAATCATTCGCCTATCTTTCAGATTGTCTATTGTTTTCCTCTCTCTTATTTTGGGCTTCAAATAATCATTGATATCTTATATCTCTAAAATTACATTCAGATGTTTTGAAGGATTTCCATTGCGCAAAATACAACGTAGCTGAAAATACATCAATATTCCTAATGTCTCACAGAACTGAAAGCCTTGTCCGGGGAATTTCTTTCACCTCAGATTTGTGTACTCCAAACCTTCTCTTTGACATTTCTATTGACCAAGATCCCTGAGTGGCAAACAGTGCAATAACTGCATCCAGCAGTGATTGTCATCAACAGGATGATTAACGTCAAGTCCAGAGCAGATGCATTATTTTATTTACATACTTAGAATCAAACCACAAAAACAATTTTTACCATAACATCTTTAAAAGATTTTGTACACCTGCGATGATAAGCTGGTCTGATTGTGTTGTCTGTTCTGTTTACTAGCGTTTGCTCAGCTGAGATACATTTGTGAGTACATTGCTTTGTTCGCAGTCTTATGGAGTCAATGATGTGTGTGATGGAAGAGTTACATTGCCGCCTCCTGTGTCACTTCTGCCCAGTGGCACATGAATGCTTTGCTCATCACTCTGTTAATGCTAATCAAACCTCTGATCTTAGAAGAGAGCCAAAAGCAGGTGCCTCAGCACTAAATTGAAAGGATTTAAAATCTTACTTCCTAGATGGACCAAAACTTGGCTTCGGAGCCCAGTCTGTGTCAGTGTTCATCCTGGAATGGCTCTCAAACCTCCTCCTACCTAATGCATTTCCCAGGTGGATCTGACTTCCAGGTAACACTGCCAGTTTTAATTACTCCTATTGATGCAAAACTGGCAAGCAATTCATCGCACTCTTCAAGCACTGATCCAAGGCTGCATTTTTACAGTTGTGCTAAGTGACAATGTTATTTAGGGAACAGCAATAATTTGTTTTTTGCTTCCAACATTCAACACATTTTATTTAATTAGTTTTTAAATAATGTAATGATCCTGGTGACACATACGAATATTGCAAGAAAAAAAATAGCATTTTGTGCTGATTCACTCCCATTTTGCTTTAAAGGAATTGGGGGCAACTTTCAAAAATAAAATGCCTGTGGCATTGCCGCCCTACCTTTGGTGCCAAGGAAGAATTAATTTTACAAGACCTCCAGTAGCAAGCAAAGTCTCAAACACTGTGCAATTTACAAGTTCATCTCTGTTCCTTTAAGTCATGAATTCCAATCCCATGTCTTCACTATAACTGTAAACACTACAACTTTAGGAACTTCTCAGTAAGAAATGACTGGTTTGAACGATTGGGACACATGATGTAAATTAAACATGAAAGATTGCTGCTTCTTGGATCAGTACCTTAAAACATGACAAACAAAGCTCCTCAATTCCAGAATAAAACTTCCACCAGGCTAAAATGTTCAAATTCTCACTTGAACAAGCTTTTTTATGTGATAAATCCTATGATGTGAAAGCTGTAGATTGCCATGCATAGGGAGGGCAGAATTGAATACCTGCCCCTTCAGAAAGTTTGGTGGGCAGGGGTGGGACATTTAACCGATAGGAGAGTGGCAAGTAGGGACACTGTAGCATTCCTGCCTCCACTCCGATTAAGTCCATAGCAGGAAGAGATTTACTGCCTACTTAAGGACCTCATCCCATTACTGCTGGCTGGGCTTGCCATACTGGGGTTGTTTATGGGTTTGAGAGAGGTTGGGGGGGGGGGGGTACCCAGCTTTGTCAAAGGCAGTCAGTGGCAGAGTGAGTGTCCAGCATTGGGAAGGGAGCACCTGCTGTGAACCACCCACTGCCCTCGCTGCAAACAACTGTGTACCCCCTCCTGCCATCACTGAGCTTTGGCCTGGCATACAGCAATGATTCAGACCTTGGGTGCATGTCTTACCAGCAGCAGTCACTGCCTCACCCATGACTCCGCTGTTCAAAAGAGCTGCTAGCCTCTGACTGGTTGACAGCTTTAGTTGGGTGGGACTTCTGCCCCAGTAATCCTAGATCTCAGGGAAGGCTCAACACTGTCCAGTTTAGTGTCTGAGTGACACTTAATGTGGTGGGCCCTTCCTAAGAAAGCTGCCAGCGATCTCACCAGCCTACCCATGAGACCATTGTCACATCTTTTAACTACCACCCATAATCTCTATGGAATTCTGCATGTAATCGGCAGGTTGTCTTGTATGTAGATTTACCAAGGATCGGCAATATTTCAGATTGCTCACCTCTATCCAGTGTTGTCTTATAGGCCACTTCATTAGCAAAACTCACAAGACTAAATCGCAAAAAGAACAATTGAGGGCTTAAAAGTGCATCTATTTTTCAAGTGCTAATGATCATGTGTGCTAAACATAGGGTACACTTAAATAATTCAGTTTAAAACTATGCCTAGCTTAAACATTAACCACTCAGAATTTCTTGGTGGGAAAAAAAGCCAATCTTTATTTCCGTTTTAACTCAAAACTGTGGCAAAGTTATTAATGCTCTTCAGGTTCATATATAATTTTAACAATATATAATAAATAAAATTATTAATATTCTTGCACTACATGCTCTCCCAATGGTCAGATAGTAATTTTTGTCAGATGCAAACTAAATTCTGAAGTAAATGTGGACAATGGCCGTGATTTAACGAGGGAAAAACAGGGTCCCATTTTGGATGCCTTTAGCGGGGTGTTTCTTGCTGCCTGCAGCACCGCAAATTACCTCGCTATCAAATGGGACACTTTTTTTTTAGCTTTAGTGAGGAACACCCCGCACTTACCATTATTTCCTGCACTGATAAGCTCATCAGTACAGGAAGGGATTGAGGCGGCATTTCTAAATGCCACCGCAAACTCTCAACATCCCCACAGCAGCATCTGTACCTCCCCCAAACTCCAACTTACTCGTTAGGGGATCCTCAAGCCTTCTTCACAAGGGCAGGGCACCCCAGGGGCCCAATCACCAGCACAGCCAACCTGCTACCCGGGCACCTTGGCAGTGCCAGCCAGGAACTCTGGCAGTGCCAGAGTGGCACTGATAGGGTTACATGGCCGGCTACCACCTTTCCCAGAGCCCGACCACCGGGAACCGCCAATGACTTGGGAGACCCCCCCCAGGTGCCATTACGCCTGGTCCACGTTTGTGTGGACCAGTATTAAATGCCACCATGATGAGGTCTCCCAGGCTCGGGCATTCGATACTGGGCCTTGGGAGACTCCAACACGCACATATTTAACTGAGGTTAACTGCTCACTTAAATATGCAAATCTAGAGGGTCCCGAGTGTCGCATATTTTGCGAACTTGTCGCATCACCAAATCGCACGATTGCGCTCAATGTGTAGATTAAGAAACAAAGCTACCTGGAATTTATTAATGTGGCATTAATTATTTTTAAAAATAAATTTAGAACATCCAATTCATTTTTTTCCACTTAAGGGGCAATTTAGCGTGGCCAAGCCACCTACCCTGCACATCTTTGGATTGTGGGGGTGAGATCCATGCAGACATGGGGAGAATACGTGCAAACTCCACACGGACAGTGACCCAGAGCCGGTATTGAACCTGGGACCTCAGTGCCGTGAGGCTGCAGTGCTAGCCACTGTGCCATCGTGCTGCCCTTATGTGGTGTTAATTCTTGAGGCTAGGTTGAATAATAATGCCATCCAAAAGCAGACAGGGAGAGACTCGTACAAACTAGCTTTGGTACAGCTACAGATGATGTCACCATAATAAGAGGTAAAATCAATTTAACTTTTTTACATTATTGTCCAAAGGCACAATTGCCCTCAGTGATGTACATCTCTTACCATTTTCAACTTCATCTTACTTCAATGAAACTGAAAGGTGGAGATATGTATAAAAGTGGTTGAATCAATATTACCCATTTTACACTGAAACCCAAAGTCACAATTACCCTCACTGCTTTTGTGCATCTACCAAAAGACTTAGACAGTCACCAATGGGGTGACTGTTCACTATGTCTAAAGAACTTGTAAACCAGTTCATTCTATGCAGTTTCAAGATTTTCTTATACGTAGCACACCAAAATAACCCCCTCCCCCACCCCTCCCTCCTCTCACCCACCAACATGGGACACACTGTCCGCACATGTCAACTGCCAATGTGTACCAGTAACCCGAATATTGCCAACATTAATTTGGAAAGGTTAACTTTAGAATCTGCCCTGTGAGTGAGACACTGATTTATTTGCATCCTCTACGGGCTCACAGCCCAGATTTTCAAATAACAAACCAAAAGTATTGCCATAAACTATTCCAAGAGTAAAGAGGTTGATGCTCAAAGTAAGTGCCAATAGAGATTCTTCACCCCCCTCACATCTCAAATGCTTAAAAGATATACCTTGAGGTTTGCAAATCAAGGTTGATAAAAACACACGCATCTGCTTGCCATTTCTATCACTCTTTATCAGTATCAAAAAGAATGGTGGTGATATTTGATGAAGTACTCAGAATTGATATGATAACCGGTTGATAACCAGTTTTAGAGCACTGTGACTTATTCCATGTAAGATCCTCACAGTCACCTGTGTGAAGAGATTTCCATCCCATTTGTTTGAAGAAGGAAAATGCACTGAGCCACCCAGCCCTTAGAACCTTACAACTTGTACAAAAACAATTGGATCTGTATTCACAAAAATGGCTGTAAGTCTCTATAAAATTCAATATAAGGAGATGTATTGAGAAGAGAGAACTTCAAGTTGTACAAAACAATAACCTATAAAATGTTGCCGTGCTTCCATATAGTCATATACAAAACACCGAGAGCAAGAAAAAAAATCACATTACATGCACCTACCCCTGATAAATATATGTACAATTTTACCCAACAGTATCACAACTATACAGTTAAGTCCTAAAAGCTTTGCAAGCGGAACAAAGAATACTACCTCACTTTTATGTTAAATGATCTGAAAACAAAATATATTTTCCCTTTAACATAGTTCAGCAATTTACAAATTTCCTACTGTCTCAGTAAGAAGTTAAACTATTTTTTACAAAAATATTTTCCTCCCAAAAAGATGCCAAGTATTAACTTGTGTCAAATATATCAAAATGTTATCCAACGTGTTTCCAAAAATTGTAAAAATTCAGCACAGGTTTTGAAAAATTTATGTACAAATCATGTTTGAATGCTCTCTTTCTCATTATGACTTTGCATCACTGCCTTGATTGGTGTATTTTGGTCCTGCAGGTAAGAAAGGTAAAACAATCAGTTTTTTGCTGGTTAATTTTGTTGACAGAGGTCTGCGCCACCCCCTGGTGGCCAAAATAGCAAGAACAATTTTGTAATCTTGAGTTCGGGGGGGATTTAGTTAGAAGGTTTCAATGCTCGAAAACTTACTCATCATCAAAAATGGTCAGCTTTGACAAAGAGTCATCGGACTCGAAACTGGCAGACTTGCTGAGATTTCCAGCATTTTCTCTTTCGTTTCAGATTCCAGCTTCCGCAGTAATTTGCTTTTATCAAAAATGGTCACTCTGTGGTAGATTCTTATGGTTGTTCTGACTTTATGCTTTAATGTAAAATTGTCAGCAGTGAACCAGCATTCCATTGTACACCTCGATTTTTAATTCCATTGATAGGATGGAAAAAAAATTGGCCTGCCACTTGCGATCAGCAGTTTCAATCTCTCGCTCAAAGTCAGAATCTTATATCACTGTTTCTACTGCAGTAACTTTGTTGGTAAGAAACTGACTGAAGTTGACGGTCAGTGGTTGCATAGCTATTTGTATGCTTAAAAGAAATATATCAGAGAGAAATTTTCTGACCTCAAGCTTTCTGCAGGGAGCCTACGTATGAGGCCCTTGGCTGGAATCTTATGTACTTTGAAAGTTTGAGGTTCGGAACCATTTTCAGCCCGTTGCAGCAGTGTGCCAGCTTACAAAATCTTATGGGAGGTAGAGGTGGCCTAGTAGTAGGCTGCCTCTCAATTTGTTGTTTAATTAGAAACAACAGGCAGGTTCTTGAGGTGGGGATTTGTCACCTTATAGACCATTGTTAGGGTGTGCCAGCAGCCTCCACTGTCTTACTGGTGAGCGCGCTGCTGTGACCCAAGCAGCAGGAGTGGCAGGAACTCAATAGAGGTGCCAACTTTACCAGGGGAGTAGCCGTCACTGTAGCAGTCCCAGCACTGTCGGAGACATCAGTCTCCATGAGATCCTGGTCAATGTCAAGCTTCTGATCCAGGAAGATAGTATCCTTGTCATTTTTAGCATGGCGCACTTTCAGATCCTTCAAATTAATTGAATGCCCAATATCCCGCTGTCTAGCCACCTTCCCTGAGTTGCCAGAGTTCTGACACCATGGAGTGGGGATGGAAGAACCTATGAGACACTCGGGACGTTTGCACTACTGTTGTAAAAGTGGCACTAACTGGCTCATTAAAATGCTTAATTGGATTACTGCCGTTGCTGGGCGGTTTGCTGATTCTGCTGCGACCTGCCTCTGGAGAAAGTGTGAAGAAGCAGGAACATGTCAGGGTGCTGGCCCAATGCATTTTTTCCTGAGCTGATTTTCTCTATACCCCCTAACAACCCCCATACCGGCCTCCAAAGTGGTCTCTCAGGGGCAGGGAAAATTCTGCTTCGCATTAGTTTCTCGTTGACAGCCTTGGACAGGATTTACTGCCTCGTGCTGCCGGCGAGATATACCGGTCCTGCCGAAGTCGACCCCTGGCATTTTGGTTTCCTGGTGGCAGGATGGGAAAGCCATGCAAATTGCACATTGACTTTGGTTGAACTGGAAGATCCTGCCAGCAGCCAATGGTGAGCGATCTCAGCCACAGGAAATCTCCCTGCGGGACGGGGGAGCTGGAAAATTCTGGCTCTTGTTTTATCTGCTCCCTCCATCCTCAGACATTCCTGAATGGCACTCTGCATTTCTAACCCATAGAAAGAAAAAAAAAGACTTGCATTTATATAGCACTTTTCAAAAAAACTATCTCAAATTCCTTCACATTAATGAAATGCAATGAAATATGGTCACTGTTGTAATGTAGGAAAAGTGACACCCAACTGTGGCACAGCAAGCTCCCACAAACAGCAATGTGACAACAACGAGGTAATTTGTTTTTGTCTTGTTGATTGAGACATAAATATTGGCCAGGGGACGAGGGATCACATCCCTGCTCTTATTCAAAATAGTGCCTTGGGATCTTTTACATCTACCTAAACAAGCAGATGGGGTCTCAGTTTAACTGTCTCATTCAAAGGATGGCACCTCTGATTGTGCAGCATTTTCCCCAGTACTGGAGTGAAAGCCTTTGAAATTTCTATTCGAGCCCTGGAGTGGGAATAAATGTGAAATATTAACACAGACTGATGCGCCTGCTAGGGATCATTTGTAGGTGTATCAATTTGTGTTTTTGGTTTTTGATTTGCACCCAGAATGTCCAGTTTGCTTCTTTTCCTTGCTCCATGTTACAATCAAATATTGCCTTTGCAGGTTTCTTCATTTATCCTACAGGTTGTGATCTCGATTACTTATTTACATTTTTTTTCGTGGTTAAAAAAAAAATGAGATTTCAGGTTAACATGGATGTTGCTTCTGAGGCATAAAGTTGTTAACTACACCGATATAGTAAAGTGAAGATTCTGCATTAAACTGCTCCAACAACACAACTGTCCCACTGAGTGAAGAATTGCTTCGGACGCTATGTGTAGCAGCACTGTAAATACATCCAGAAATAATTCATTTATCGTGTTGCTATCAGAAACATTCTTCCCTCCTGCAAAATATGATCTCACAAGAAAATGTTTTACAGTAACCGAGCTGCTCTAAAATGTTAGAAAATCAAATGTCCTAATGCTCAGTTCGTGAAATTCAGTAGAATTTATATTTAAAAGGCTCCTCATTGTTTTTCTTATTCCTGTTTAAGGTATCATAGCCACAGTGCTGATGGATTAGTGTCCAGTAGGAGATGGTAGAGTGCGACGGAATAGTCCGGAGGGGATGGGGGTAGTCTGGATGTCCAGAGGGTCAGGAGGGTAGTTGGTGGGGGTGGGGGCAGTCAGGACCAGAGTTACCCAGGAGTTAGATGTGGTTTTAATCCTTTTAGCTTTTCCTGGGTACCTATTCTGCCAAGAGAGTTGGAACCCCATTCATAATTTCAGATTTAAATTGGAATTTTGGATGTTTCCCGGTGCATGGGACGCTTGACCTTTCTGGGCAATTCCCGTGCATTCTTTGCTTCGGGACTACTGTGGTGTCCCCCAGAGCATCATATCCTCCAAGATATGACCATCCGGAAAATGGAAGCACTAGGCCATTTTGAAAGCAAGTCTGGAACATTTGAAATCACTGGTTGTACCTTTTCACCTTCCTACTTGTGAAGGTTGGGATTTAAAAACACAGCCCTCAGAGCCAAGTTGTTATTCCTTGTCCGAATCAAATTCTAATAAAATCTTTCTGAAATAGTCTACAGCATTAATTTGGAATTGCAGAAGCCCTGCGAATTTTATGTAGAATGCCAAATGCGACAAAGAATGGAAACAGAAACTGCTAGACAGGACTGGTATAGAGATTTGTTGTAAAACAATGAAGGGAACAAATTCTTGATTGTACTAAATTGAATTACCCAGGTACAATAGATAGCGGATGTGCGCATTACTGAAAAAGGATTCCAACCTATTTTCTATCCATTTAAACAAATTCGCAGAAAAGTGGGCAATTCCTTTCTGGACATTTTATTTATAGTGTGCTCAGATATTGAGACGAGAAAGTCTGTCCAATCATGTTTGGTATTTTTTATTTCTCACAGGTTAGATGGTCTTTCTGTTAGTCTTATTTATAGTATCCAGAATGAGCAATGAGAACTTCCAAAGCTGGCAGTGGAAACGAGGAGGAAAAATCTCCAATCTGCCAGAGTTGTGTGCTTAAACCCAACTTCAGAAGTGCACCCTCTTCTATACTTGACATTCAAATCTTCCAATTGGCTTTCCCCATGGCTTGCATGAATGGGATTGTTAAATTACTGCTGATTCATGAACAATTGTTTGTCATTGAACACAGTCTACAAAGATCAGATTAACACTGGCCAAACTCATTTCATGTAGAACTCTTACAGTCTTATCTGGGCTTTAGTCTCTCCCAAGAGGTTAAAGGTAAACAGAAGAATCCCCACTGAAAGTCACTTCCCTATTCCTATCAATCTCGAGACTTTAATTGCTGCACTAGTTGTGATACGGAGTCCAGAACATCCATCATCAGAGCTTTCCAAAACAGTACTTGTAATTCTAATTTCGAAATCAGACTGATTTCCTGTGATAAAAAGGTTGGTCTGACTACAAAATAGACATATGCAAATGGCAGTAAAGTGGGACAGTAGAATGGCTGACATCCAGCTGTAAGGAGATAGTTATACTATGAGCAAAAGACTGATGTTATAATTAAAGCACAATAAAATAGCTTGGAAAGGTGCCTTGAAACTCAGGTGAAACTGCCAAGCTTGTCAATTCCATACAAACTGTGTAGCAATAAACATCTAATTTGCTCTTAACTCATTTTATGTGGGGAACATGTTAAATGAGTTGCATTTAGACAGTTCATCCCAGAAGAGGGGAACAAGCAAATAGAAAGGGCCATGTTGAGAAAACAAGGAACATCTACAAATATGAATGGATTTTCTGGTCATATTGAGAGGACACGCTATTAAGAACAAGGTGCAGTCATCTTCAAATGCCATGGACAATACTGGATGTGTGCATCTTTGCACCATGCAAATGGCATTATTCCAGCAATAGGAGACTATTTTGATTCAAAATGTTTTAGTTCTTCAATTTTCTTGCCATCTCTCTTTGTGCTGAGGCTGCTTTCTAGCATTTTACCGAAGTGGTCATTCCCTATGTTCACTGCCGGGATAGTGAGCTATTAGCAGGTTTTATATAGGAAGGTGCCGCAATCAAGCTGGACCCTTTCCTCACTCAACAGCTGCACACGTGCTTTTCAGCTGGATTCACTGGATAGGCATCAGGAATGTGGGGAAATTCAGAAGATTTAGCCTAAGAATGCTGGAGCAAATGCAGCAACCCCACTGTTGCTCTAGCTGTGATCAACTAACACAGCACAGGGCCCTGGGATTGAATCGAAGACATTCACAGTCTGTCAGGCTCAATAGCACACTGCATAGTGCATTTACAACACTGAACCACCAGGGGCGCTGGTGTAAAAGTTTTATTTACTAAACTGTAATCACTTTCACTCCGTCTCACTTTTAGTTTTGCTATTGGTCTGATTATTTGTGTTTAACACTTAAAGCAATTTGATTTCAAGTCACCCTGCAGCTGCTCTGGAAAGTCTCATACAGAATTGAAAAAGGGTGCAATGTCTAGACATATTCCTTTTGCGTGAAGAAGACAAGTCCTTGTATTTCAATATGTGTAACTTATAGCAAGTGTTGGTGCGCTACATTATGAGCCCAATTGATAATTTAATATTGGTTGTTAGTGTCATTCTTAGCATCTCTGCAGGCAAAAGACATATGTCCATACATTGCAGCTTTTTTTGAATAAACAAAAGCATGGGGATTATAGCTCCCTCGTGCATTTGTCATGACAACATCGCGACCAATCAGAGCTAATTTGCTGACCAATTACATGCAGTATAAATTGCTGTTAACTTTGAAATTTAACATTCTAACATCTGTCCAGATGAGAGCAAAACAAAAATCTTCAACAGCATGGGTGTTAGTGACTTTTGGTTGCTCTCAAATTTTCAGGTCCCGCCCATGCCAATTCCTGCCACAGGCAGGACCAGAAAATCTCTGCCCATGTCACTTTTTTTTAAGCATCAAGCAAAAATTCTTCAAAATATTTTTCTATATTTCATAGATATCATAAACATAAGGGACTGCAAATGAGTCATTATGTTATGCATAAGCCTTCTTACAGATGAATTACGAAGTCTAACATAAAGTTCACAGCCATGAATGCAGCAGTATCACCTAAATAGTTTTGAATCTGTTAGTGTTTAAGGTTACTAGATTTTCCACCATTGGTACAGCAAATATCAGAATAAAAATTGCACTCTCTTTTTCATGTTATGGATTCAGTAAAGGACAAAGAGCAATACAATTTAGTGGGCCCATTTGCTATGGGCGCAAATTGTGTTCTGGCAGCAAAACCATGTGCGAGGACCATAACGGGATTTGTGCTGGCACGATTTCAGAACGCGATCTTCCCCGCCCTTCCTCACCGGCGACATGATGAGGGTCACGCCCTTTTGACTTTAAATACATTTTATTATAATTAAATGGCTTAATGCTGTAGCACCCTGCCACGTTCAATATGATCCGCTCCTCCATGCTCTGGCAATCATTCCCCCCCCCCCCCCCCGCCGGTGTGAGATCACATTGGTGCGCATCACTACTGGGGCGCAGGTGTGTGCAGCCCTTGGGTGGTGAAGGACATGGCCAGGCAATGCCCTGGCACTGACCCCTGGCACCCCAGCAGTGCCTACCCTGCAATGCCAGGGGCAGGCCCTCTTGAGAGACCCATTGGGTGTTCCTCTTATGTGTCATGGTGCCTGATGGTTGATGGGGGGAGTGCTTTGCATGCATTAGGGTGGGGGAACCGGAGAATGTGAAGGGGGTGGGGATGGTGCCAGTGAAGAGATGGGGGTGCCCAGTGATGGCGGAAGGCAGGGGTGGTGTTGTGTCACTCTGATGCTGGTGTGGTGGTGGGTGGGGGGGGGGGGGGGGGGGCACCCAGATATTTTAGTGGTGATGGGGTTTGTCCTTCCATGTATGAAAGATGGGGGTGCTCTCTTTGACTGCCATTGGACAAGATGTCCATGGAGGGGAGTCTCGATATCCGTGGAGAGGGCAGGGGAGCTTTAATTTAACTTTGAGATTGGAGACCCTTTAAAAAGGGCACCGCAATCTCACAATCCCAGTTTTGTTGGCGTGTTTAGGCTCCCCCCCCCCCTCCACCCCCCCTCCACCCCCCCCCCCTCTCCACCCCCCCCCCTCTCCACCCCCCCCCCCCCCCCTCTCCACCCCCCCGCCCACCCTCCACCGGCTGTGTGATCCTTGCCATCACGTTGAAATTGCAGAGTGCTGTTTAGTCAGGCAAGATATGAAGCCAACGAGTTTCTCACAGTTTTCCTCACCTAATCCAGCACTCTGTGCAATTTTGGAACAAACCTGCCCTTATTCAGTAATGCATATGACTATTTTTACAGGACATGTGGATAGGCTTGTTTTTCGGTGGCTTCAGTGCATTTAGAAAGAAAAAGGGCTACTATATGCTGAGCAATAAGAAAATCTCAATGCTGGAGTCACAATAATAAACATCCATTTCCAAAAGAAACAATATTGTAAGAAACAATATTCTAAAACAAGAACCATTTAGTGATCAAAATTGGAATTGGGTTAAGAGCATTGGCACACCTCTGAAGCAAGCTGAAATAAACTGCAATATTTAGAAGAGAATATTAAAATGCAAGGTTCAGCCGAAGTAGGCCAACAAATCAATGCTTCACGATATTTTAAAATAGCATAATGTGGAGGACAACAGGAGGGGCTTGTATGCAAAACAGTGAGCAAAAGGGAGCTGTAATACCAAACAATGAATGGGATGGTAATGTTCACTGCCCTGACTGACTGACAGCTCTGTACTAGAATGATAAAAATATGTGTTAAAAACCTTTCCTTGTAGAACAACATCACTTTAATACCAGCTTCTGTCTGAAACACACTGAGACACAAAACATTACTTTAAACAAAGATCATTGGAGCTTCCAACAAAGGGTTTGGGAACAGAAATTACTTGGTTGCCGTCACTGCAGCTAAAAGGTCTATCTTTTTTGTTTTGCGTTTATGTCATTCTGTGCAACTTTGTACATAAAAATATAGATTAATGTGGAAAACTAGTCCTTTTTTAAATCTAGAATTTACATTTACAACCAACAAATCCCTAAACCTTCTTTAAATATAATATACCAGAATCCACACTCAATTTCTCAGCAATCCAGACAAGGCTTTTGTTTATATCCTTTTCCGCCCACATCTTTTCCCAATATATATATTTTCATCCATATATATTGGAAACGTCAAATCCTCAAAAACATCAAAAATAAAATGACAAGACCCAACAAAAGAAATGGAAAAAAATACACATAGAAACAGTTAAGCCTCGTAGGCCAAATTCTCTTAAATTATATCCAAGCCACAAATAGAAAGAATAATACTGTGAAATCACGGTTCTAATTATAAAACAGCATTAACCAGCATCTGATTGTTAAAACTTACCCCCAAAACAGATAAAATTAGAATGACTTAACTTTGTACATTTTCTGACCGGTTCCACAAAGCCCCAGGTCAGGTGCAATATTTACATTCTTTAATCGGTAGCGGTGAAAAAGAATCTATTTAAGTGCAGGACATTCCTAGTGTTGCAGTAGTGAATTTTTTTCATTTAGAAGTCTCAAATTTACACCTCTTTTGTCTTTGTCTGAAGGGAGCTTCGTTACAAGCGCGGTGGCACGTGCCAGCCACCACCGTCACTTGGGGATGGCTGAAGAGTCTGGGTTAAAGAGCTCCTTGTAGAGAGGAGGAAACAGGCTGTTGGCTGTCTCTGGGTGCAACAGCTTGAATGCCTGGAGCTTGTCAGTGTGCAGGTTGCAAAGTGCAGTTAAAGTTGGTAACCTGGAGATCAACTGAAAGGAGAAACAAAAAGAAAACACAGTCTTAAACTCTATCACAATTACCCCATTTACCCAATTCGAGGGCAATAGCATAAATCTTGACTGTAAACCTGAACAAGCAATCCTGGCCACTTTTATTAAATTGAGATTCCTATAAGGAAGGTGAAGGCCTGTAATGCAGGATGCTTTTTCTTCACTCTCCAGATAGAATCCTCGATTACCTGAGGGTCACCGAATCACATGGCTTTATGCTGTGATTTTGCTGTGGGGCATGACAAGGAAGCAGGTCTACCTCAGCCAGAATGGGGGTGAACTGTTGGTGTTATTCTGTGTCACACACTAGCCATCTTACCAACTGAACTAATTGGCTCCTTGCAGGTTGTGACTATAGGTGAAAAAAGCAGGACAGAATACAAAATAAATTTAGCAATGGATAGATTCCAAATGCAATGCTCAGCTTGTTGCCATGAAGCCCATTTTCTGTTACGCATGTATGCTAATTTAATTGGTGAAATTATTGACAGGACAAGTTTCACCCACAGATTCATAATATTCCCAGTGTGCAGCAATACACACTGACAGGCTCATCTCCCCGGCATGTCCATAAAACTCATCTAGTTTTCAACAATGAAGACAAATGTGTTTTGCACTCCTTTGGTGCTATTGAACAACTTCAAACATTACTTCTCATCCATAACCCTCATTCTCCCATTTGACCACTTAGTCAGCTCAAAGAATACCTTTGCTAATGTGTCGTCATCCAGGTGATTTTTATGAATCACATGCTGTAGTGCAAAATAAACCTTTTCCTGGAGTTTTTGAACTTTTCTTGGTTCCATTAACCATGGTCGATCTGGAGGAAGTAGAGAGAATATAGACATACAGTTACACAACTAATTTTCTTCTCTCCTATAAAGGAAGATCCTTTAAATAACGAAGGAACTGGGCCATGGAATCAGAAATTGTCTTTTAATTCCAAAAACACCAATTTGAATAGTAACTGCACATAAAGACACTAACCTGGTGATATCAGAACAGCAGCTGAAAACAAAGCTATTTCTTCCTCAGTCAGCTGAAGGGAGCACAAACTCTTTGCAAAGTCAAACACAGCACTGACTAGATCATCACACCCTGCATCAGAAATAAATAGCAATTTTAAGATCAACAGCTCAGAGTTAGAAGACTTAACCATATTAATATGAGACTGACATTTGTTTCAATTATATCTATATCCATTTGGAGAAATCAATTTTATTTCTGTATGGAAATATAACTGCATTCTTCCAGAAATAATGGGGGAAGGTTTTTGCATATCAAAGTGGTTGAGGCATGCTTCATTTGCCCATAACTACTGCTGTTGCAATTAACTCAAGTGGAATCGGTCAGCAGCCAGCATTTGTTACACTTCCTATGGGATTTCTGATGGAAGGACAAGAATTCCTGTCGGTCAACAGCTACTTAAAGGCAGTCTTCAGACCTTGAAAGGGGTGATGCATTTTTGATAGGGGATAATAAGATACCGGAGCAGCAGACAGAGTGACTTCGACTGGGGCCTCAGATTCTCAGGTGCAGCAGTGAAGACGACCACAGGCCGTCAACAGCAAGTAGGAGATTCTCTTCCCCTCTTTCATTTAATCATTCTTCAACTTAATTTAATCAAACCTTCCATCTTATCATACTCTCCAAATGATTCAGCAGGAATGAGCAGTGGTGACAGAGCATGTGGATTGAAGAACAATTGTCCCCAGGACCTGGCTGCAATGCAAGCGAAAATAATAAGGAACAGTAGGTGATGTGTGCCTAAGTTCGGGAGCAAAGTTGCCCCTTCAGCAGCAACGTGGACTCATCAAATTAACTCTTGAATTACTCCCTGAAACATTTATTACAATTCAGTGTTTTGGCACAATTCCAGTTACCAAAGATTATGAAAACAATTGTAGTTAGTTCTTGTGATCAGTTTTCCACCTTCTAAGTTGCTTTTCTGGTGGGACTGTTTTACGTGCATTCACATGAACTTTTCTTAACAGAGCCCTTTTGAATACTTAACTCATGTTGTTTGATGGTATAGTGTGTTAGTGTAACTCATAAATTGGAATGGTCCAAAACCATTGAGTAAACTTTGCGCACGGTGAAGTCAAGACATTCTGGGCGGGGTTCTCTGAGCCTGGGGCCGGGCCGGAGAATCGCCGAGACCGACGTGAATGTGCCACGCTGCCCCGACGCCGGGACGCGATTCTCCGCAGAGCGGAGAATCAGCACCGTGGTCGGCACGGCGCCAGCTGGGGGCCACTCTATGGGGGCCTCCCCAGCGATTCTCCACCCAGGATGGGCCGAGCATCCATAGCGAAAAACCTGAGTCCCACCGGTGCCGTTCTAACCTGGTCTTACCCGGCAGGGCCTCAACATGGTAGGGTCAGGGGGAAGCCTGAGGGGGTGGGGGGAGGGAGGGTCCGACCCCGGGGGCCTCCGGTGTGGCCTGGCCCGCGATTGGGGCCCACTAATTTGCGGGCCGGCCTCTCGGGCTGGGGGTCTCCTTTGTTCTGCGCCAGCCCTACGCCATGTTGCATCGGGGCCGGCATGGAGGAGGGAGACACCGCGCATGCGTGGAAATCACGCCCGTCCCACCATGCATGCGTGGACTGGCAGCGCTTATTTGATTCCCGGATCGGCAGCTGGGGTAGCATGGGTCACTCCAGTGCCGTGCTGGCCCCCTGTAGGGGCCAGAATTCCTGATCCTAAGGCCGCGTTGACGCCGTCGAGAAACGCAACGGTGTTTACGACGGCATCAACACTAAGCCGCAGGATCAGAGAATCACGCCCCCTGAGTGAGTGAGACAGCCAAAGTGGAACTTGGTAATTTGGGGCAATGTGGTAATTCAGTGCAGAGTGGGAGGTGGTGCTTTTTCCCTTTCGCCCTTTATGTTTGTTTCCTTCTTCTGGCTTTGCGACTGTTAATCTGCAGGGAGAGCTCCAGAGTGCATCCCGGGAAGCAGGGAGAAACCCAGGGAACATCGTGGGAAGGTAGGTGATATAAAAGCCTACCTTGGCACCTGTGGTGAAAATAAAGGTAAGTGGTACGTGAAGGTAAGAACTTAAAGTTTAGAAATTAAAGTTTACAACCAAATTAGTATAATATGGAGAGATATAAAAACAAGTTTGACAAAAAATAACAATAATACGAGTTAATTTAAGGGTTAAGACATGTCAGGAGAACTCAGACCCATGCCATGCTCCCCTTCCGGTGTCCCTGACTCCTTCACGTGCAGGAAGTATGTCCAGCTGCAGGCGTGTTAGATTGCTTGATGGCTCTGGAGCTGTGGGTGAACTCACTTTGGAGCATCCGTGATGCTGAGGATGTCGTGCATAGCACGTTCGCTGATTTGGTCACACCGCAGGTGAAAATTACTGAAGGAGCTAGAAAACGGGTGACCAAAAGAAAGAGCAAGAGCAGGAAGGCAGTGCCGATGTCCCCTGCGATCATCACCCTGCAAAACAGCTTTAGATACTGTTGAGGGAGATGGCTCACCAGGGGAAGGCAGCAGCAGGCAGGTTCATGGCACCATGGCTGGCTCTGCTGCGCAGGAGGGCAGGAAGTAGAATGGCACGGCTATAGTGATAGGGGACTCAATCATTCTTTAAATTTTTTTAAAAATGTATTTATTTATTTATTTTTTATAAATTTAGCGTACCCAATTATTTTTTACAATTAGGGGCAATTTAGCGTGGCCAATCCACCTATCCTGCACATCTTTTGGGTTGTGGGGGCGAAACCCACGCAGACACGGGGAGAATGTGCAAACTCCACACGGACAGTGACCCAGGGCCGGGATTCGAACCCGGGTCCTCAGCGCCGTAGGCAACAATGCTAACCACTGTGCCACCATGCTGCCCAGGGGACTCAATCATAAGGGGAATAGGCAGGCTGTTCTGCGGACGCAATCGAGACCACAGGATGGTATGTTGCCTCCGTGGTGCAAGGGTGGTGCAGGACATTCAGTGGGAGGGAGAGTGAACAGCCAGCTGTCGTGGTGCATAAAGGCACCAACGATATAGGTAAAACATGGGATGAGGTCCTACAAGCTGAATTCAGGGAGTTAGGAGTTAAACTAAAAAATAGGACTTCAAAGGTAGTAATCTCAGGATTGCTACCAGTGCCATGAGCTAGTCAGTGTAAGAATGTCAGGATAGATAGGATGAATGCGTGGCTCGAGAGATGGTGAAAGAGGGAGGGATTCAAATTTCTGGGGCATTGGAACTGGTTCTGGGGGAGGTGGGACCAGTACAAACCAGACGGTCCGCACCTGACAGGACTCGAATCAATGTCCTAGGGGGGGTGTTTGCTAGTGCTGTTGAGGAGGGTTTAAACTAATGGGGTATGGGAGCCAATGCAGGAAGTCAGAGGGAAGTAAAACGAGAATAGAAACAAAATGCAGTAAGGGAGAAAGTGCAAGGGAGAGAAGCCATAGTCAAAATCAAAAAGGGCCACAGTACAGGGCACAGTGACTGAGCAGAGCTCAGTGAATAGGCCCAGTAATACTAAAAGGAATAAAACAGGAAGTAAAAACATAAATGGAAAGCGAAGCAGCCGGTTATTACATGAAGATATGGGTTCAACGCTAAGGAAAATTAGGAGAAAGGTTAAAAGGGAAAATAACTCAGGAGAGGTTACTGATAGAGATGTTAAGATTCAAAACAGAGGTATAAAAGCCAACATAAGGGCTCTTTACTTGAATGCTCATAGTGTAGTATTCGGAATAAGGTAAATGAGTTGATGGCGCAAATCATCGTGAATGACTATGATTTAGTGGCCATTACTGAAACATGGTTAAAGGATGGTCAAGACTGGGAGGTAAATATCCAAGTGTATCAAACTATTCGGAAGGACAGAGTGGATGGTAAGGGAGGTGGTGTAACTCTGTTATTTAAGGATGAAATCCGGGCAATAGTAAGGAATGACATCTGTGCTATGGAGGATAAGGTTGAATCAATTTGGGTGGCAATCAGGAATAGTAAGGCAAAAAAGTCACTGATAGGAGTAGTCTATAGGCCACGTTATGGTGGGGTGGGCAACAAACAAAGAAATAACTGATGCATGTAGAAATGGTACAGCAGTTATCATGGGGGATTTTAATCTACATGTCAATTGGTTTATCAGGTCAGTCAAGGCAGTCTTGAGGAGGCGTTTATAGAATTTATCCATGATAGTTTCCTAGAATAGTCTGTAATGGAACCTATGAGGGAACAAGCGATCCGAGATCTGGTCCTGTGTGATGAGACAGGATTGATTAATGATCTCATAATTAGGGATCTTCTCGGAAGGAGCGGTCATAATATGGTGGAATTTAAAATACAGATGGAGGGTGGGAAAGTAAACTCAAACACCAGTGTTTTGTGCTTAAACAAAGAAGATTACAATAGGATGAGAGAAGAGCTGGTTAAGGTAGACTGGGAGCAATGATTTTACAATGAAACAGTTGAGGAACAGTAGAGAACCTTCCAAGCAATTTTTCACAGTGCTCAGTGAAAGTTTATACTGACAAAAAGGAAGGATGGTAGAAAAGGAAAATCAACCGTGGATATCTAAGGAATTAAGGGAGAGCATCAAATTTAAGGAAAAGCATACAAAGTGGCAAAGATTGGTGGGAGACTAGAGGATTGGAAATCTTTAGAGGGCAACAGAAAGCTACTAAACAAGCTATAAAGAAGACTAAGTTAGATTACGAGAGTAAACTTGCTTAGAATATAAAAACAGATAGTAAACATTTCTACAAATATATAAGACAAAAAGGAGTGGCTAAGGTAAATATTGGTCCTTTAGAGGATGAGAAGGGAGATTTAATAATGGGAGATGAGGAAATGGCTGAGGAACTGAACAGGTTTTTTGTGTCGGTCTTCACAGTGGAAGACACAAATAACATGCCAGTGACTAATGGAAATGAGGCTATGACAGGTGAGGACCTTGAGACGATTGTTATCACTATGGAGGTAGTGATGGGCAAGCTAATGGGGCTAAAGATAGACAGGTCTCCTAGCCCTGATGGAATGCATCCCAGGGTACTAAAAGAGATGGCTAGGGAAATTGCAAATGCACTTGTGAAAATTTACCAAAGACTCTGGGGTGGTCCCGGCAATTTGAAAATTAGCAGACGTGACGCCACTGTTTAAAAAAGGATGGTAGCAAAAGCGGGCAATTATAGACCAGTTAGCTTAACTTCAGTAGAAGGGAAGATGCTGGAATCGATCACCAAGGAAGAAATAACGAGGCATCTGGATGGAAATTGTCCCATTGAGCAGACGCAGCATTGGTTCATAAAAGTCTAACTAATTTAGTGGAGTTTACGGGGAGTCAATGAGTGTGATATATTTGGATTTCGAGAAAGCTTTTGACAAGGTGCCACACAAAAGGTTGCTGCATAAGATAATGATGCATGGCGTTAAGGGTGAAGTAGTAGCATGGATAGAGGATTGGTTAATTAATAGAAAACAAAGAGTTGGGATTAATGGGTGTTTCTCTGGTTGGCAATCAGCAGCTAGTGGTGTCCCTCAGGGATCCGTGTTGGGCCCACAATTGTTCAGAATTTACATAGATGATTTGGAGTTGGGGACCAAGTGCAATGTGTCCAAGTTTGTAGGCGACACTAAGATGAGTGGCAAAGCAAAAATTGCAGAGGATACCAGAAGTCTGCAGAGGGATTTGGATAGGTTAAGTGAATGGGCTAGGGTCTGGCAGATGGAATACAATGTTGACAAATGTGAGGTTATCCATTTTGGTAGGAATAACAGCAAAAGGGATTATTATTGAAATGATACAACATGCTGCTGTGCAGAGGGGCCTGGGTGTCCTAGTGCATGAGTCCCAAAATTTTAGTTTATAGGTGCAACAGGTGATTAAGAAGACAAATGGAGTTTTGTCCTTCATTGCTAGAGGGATGGAGTTTAAGATGAGGGAGGTTATGCTGCAACTGTATAAGCCTTATACTATAAGGTCATAGTGAGGCAACACCTGGAGTATTGTGTTCAGTTTTGGTCTCCTTACTTGAGAAAGGACGTACTGGCACTGGAGGGTGTGCAGAGGAGATTCACTAGGTTAATCCCAGAGTTGAGGGGGTTGGATTACGAGGAGAGGTTGAGTAGACTGGGACTGTACTCATTGGAATTTAGAAGGATGCGGCGGGATCTTATAGAAACAGATAAAATTATGAAGGGAATATATAGGATAGATGTGGGGAGGTTGTTTCCACTGGCGGGTGAAAGCAGAACTAGGGGGCATAGCCTCAAAATAAGGGGAAGTAGAATTAGGACTGAGTTTCGGAGGAATTTCTTCACCCAAAGGGTTGTGAATCTATGGAATTCCTTGCCCAGTGAAGCAGTTGAAGCTCTTTCATTAAATGTTTTCAAGATAAAGATGGACAGTTTTTTGAAGAATAAAGGGTTATGGTGTTCGGGTGGGAAAGTGGAGCTGAGTCCACAAAAGATCAGCAATGATCTCATTGAATGTTGGAGCAGGCTCAAAGGGCCAGATGGCCTACTCCTGCTCCTCGTTCGTATTATAAAACAGCCATCTTGGCACTTTGCATTACTGCAAGCCCACAGATAATGTCACGATGCTCCACTCCTCCAGCTTCCACCCTCAACACATTAAATAAGCCATCCCCTATAGACAAGCCCTCCGTATACACAGGATCAGCTCGGACGAGGAGGAGCGTAACGACATCTACAGATGCTGAAAGATGCCTTTGTACGAACGGGATATGGCGCTCGACTCATCGATTGACAGTTCCAGCGCGCCACAGCAAAAAACTGCAGCGCCCTCCTCAGAAGACAAACACGGGACACAACTGACAGAGTACCCTTCGTCGTCCGGTACTTCCCCGGAGTGGAGAAACTACGACATCTTCTTCTCAGCCTTCAATATGTCATCGATGAAGATGAACATCTTGCCAAAGTCATCCCCACACCCCCACTACTTACTTTCAAACAACCGCGCAACCTCAAACAGACCATTGTTTGCAGCAAACTACACAGTCTTCAGAACAGCGACCATGACAACACACAATCCTACCATGGCAATCTCAGCAAGACATGCCAGATTATCGACATGGGTACCACAATTACACGTGAAATCACCACCTATCAGGTACGAAGTACATACTCGTGCGACTCGGCCAACGTTGTCCACTTCATACACTGCAGGAAAGGATGTCCCGAAGCGTGGTACATTGGCGAGACCATGTAGACGCTGCCAAAATGGATGAACGGACATCGCGCGACAATCACCAGGCAGGAATGTACCCTTCCAGTTGCGGAACACTTCAGCAGTCAAGGGAATTCAGCCTCTGATCTTCGGGTAAGTGTTCTCCAAGGCGGCCTTCACGATGCGTGACAACGCAGAATCGCTGAGCAGAAACTTATAGCCAAGTTCCGCACACATGAGTACGGCCTCAACCGGGACCTTGGATTCATGTAGCATTACATTCACCGCTCACCATCTGGCCTGGGCTTGCGAAATCTCACCAACTGTCCAGGCAGAGACAATTCATACCTCTTTAACCTGTGATTATCCCTCTCTCCAGTTGCTCCATCTGGACCTGCAAAGACTTAATTTCCTACAAAAACTCACATTCAAAGTATCGTCTTGCATCTTTGACTTTGTCTATATACAAGTTTCTGGAACCTTCATTCACCTGAGGAAGGAGCTGTGCTTCGAAAGCTAGTGATTCAAAACAAACTTGTTGGACTTTAACCTGGCGTTGTAAGATTTCTTACTGTGCTCACCCCAGTCCAACGCCGGCATCTCCAAATCATTATTCTAAAACATTACGGGTGGGATTCTCCGTTCCTGAGAATTGGTGCCGGGGCAGAATTCATGGACTTTCACGACAGCAAAACTGGCACCGCACCTGGACTGATTCAATGACTGTTGGGACCGGCACCACGTGGAACACAATCGATTCCAATGAAAAACAGTGCTGGATTGGCCAGGTCTGTGATTGACACTGGGGAGGCTGACAGGCTGCAGCTATATACACATTATAATCACCACACACACTCATCCCAGCTAACAAGATGGCACTGATTGTGCTGGAGTGTGCCCATACAGTTGATAGGTCAGCTGGGCCCAGTGGGCACCTGGTGGGATGGGTGGGTGGGCTGGGGCGACACCTATATAACCCGTGGCCCCATGTTCACAGTGGGCTGTCAGCGGCATGCAGGGCTGCATGGCTTCCCTGTCAGCTGTGACAATGGTGTTCCATGTCCGTCCACCCTAACCCCACATCACACCTTTGCTGGTCAACCCCTACTATTCCCCCTGGCCCTGGAAGAAGCCCCTCTGCCAGCGACACAACTGTCAGCAAACTATGGCGATGTTGCACACTTTCCATACCCCGTCTCTCTCCCTCAGCAGCCACAATGCTGGTTTCATGATTTTTAAAGCACAAGTGAACCACCCCATCGGGAACTCGGCCCATCGGAGGCCCCAGAGAATACCGGGTCAGGCCCGCTAATATATACAAGCGTGTTTACTGTACATGCGTTTTGGACAGCATTGATGCCGCTGTTGAGGTGATGGAGAATTGTGATTTGGCATCAAATCAGCATCTGCCGTGATTTTGGCGTCGGAAACTATTGTCCGCTCAATCGCGTTTCGCGATTTCGGCATCAGCCAATGGAGAATCCCACCCAATTAGTACAAACGCTTTTTCTTACCAAGAGCTTTGAATGTTTGCATGCCTCCATATTTTCCTTCAAAAAGTACCGTGTTGTTCAGTGGATTAAAGGCACGGCACATTCTGACCAACACCACCTCCAAACAACCTAAAACACAGAACAGACCAGTTTGTCAAATTATGCAGTGATGTGACAGCACTATTGACCTGAAAGCAAAACAGGTATTAATCTGTTTAAATTACTGAGGACTAGAACTCAGGTTTAAATCTACTACATTCCTAACAATTTGGTAATTTTAGGTCAATTTCCTAAATCGTAAACAAAACTACTTAATGCTCTGCACTGTGAAAACCATTTTAAGTGGAACTGCCATATTGCAGTATTATCAAATGTGGATTATTTAGAAAAGAAGTATTGCTTAAATTAGCATTGAAAACTGAAATAAGGACTGCTGCTCAAAGCGGAGAGGAGATATGCAGCAATAAGGCGATCTTTACCTATCTCGTGAGTAGATCTGACAGTTGAGTTCCTATGTAGAAGTATATAAATCTTTCAAGACCTGTCAAACTGTTGCCCAGCCTTGATGAATTCAATGCACAGTTTGTACAAAGAGACAAATAGTATGCTGGTAATTTCACAAGCCATGGGTCACAAGTGGAGAGATGTTACTTTTGAACATTATGAAAATATGATATGAAAGGTTTGTCATTTTACTAAACATTGGATTAATAGGACATTTGGGCCGGGTTTCTCTGTTTTGGAACCTAAGTGCTTCCGCCAGAGGAGAATCACTACTGCACTCTCCTATCACTGGGAGTGGGGCCCAGTATGCGAGTCTCTCCCTTTTTCTATGCCGTATAAGAACTTGCCAGATTATGTTAAAATACAGGTATCGGGCTGCCATATTGACCGGGTAGCCCAATACCATGGTCCAGCAGCAGGCCTTCCTCCTCCCCTGCCAACAAATAGGGGATCCCCTATTTGCCACCCCTCCAGCATGCATGCACGAGGGTAGCCGGGCTCCCCACTAGACCCTCCAGCCTCCTCCCCCACCCTTATCTGAAAGCTGAAGAGCAGTCCAAGAAGTAGAGTGAAACATCATTGCATTTTCACTTACACTGTGCTAAAATTTGCTGCCTCACACAGAAGTGTTTAAAGCAGCAGCTGTTACAAGTGTCAAAGGCATCTGCGAAACCAAAGCACACTTCAAGGGGCTTCAAACCTTTGAAAGCCTTTGAAATGCAAATCTTCTATTCAATTTCACAGAGCAATACATTGCACTAGGAGCTAGTGACAGTTTTACTGATCCAGACACAACTGCTGGGGGGATTTGTTTATTTATCTTTACCATCACTCTGGAATGCATTTCAAGTACCTTCCATTGATGCTAACCACAATGTTTATAAACACTCCAGTTATGATTGACAGCTCCTCACCACGTCATAAGGAGCTAAGTGCTTTCTCCGAATAAAAAGAGGAAGTGAAAACACTGAAGAGTGATCTGATGGGGGGAGGAAATCGGTGAACGGGAGGGGGGGGGGGAGTTGGTTCACTCTCATGCATGCGTGCTGTCAGGGGGTGACCTGTTATTCTCGTGGTGGGGTGGAGAATGCCCCTACTTGCCAGCGGGTGAGAGGGGTGCGGGAGGGTGGGGGTGAGGGGGGCATGATGTGCATCATGGGGAGGAGGGCCCTTCTGATGGACTTCTGGGGGCACCTCAGTTTTTCTCTGACCCCTTTACCCACCTCAGGATCCACTATGCAAGCTTGCACCAAAGTCCACCCACTGTTAAGGTCGGAGCATACATAACAGGGGGATGGAAACTTGGGCTTTGAGTTTGTTAATGTCATTAACATTTACTTAAATGCTTGCTTTGCATTCTCCCTGTGCGTGGCATGGGGTGTGTAACACGATGAAGCCTGTGGCGTAGGATTGGATCATCACCTGGTGCAGAGGGGAAACACCCCCTGGTCAGGACTGGAAAATACATCAGGTTATAAGGGCTGATTTCTCCTTTCCCGCCCGCGGGTGTGGGGTGGCTTCTATGGGAAATCTCATTGACAAGCAAAGGAAAGAGAGAGGCCCACCACCAGTGAATGGCACACTGCCATTCTACAGCAAAGGCAGCGGAAGACAGGGAAGAAAAGCAGCTGGGGTTCTGCATTCCGGAACCTAGGTACGCCTGTCAGTGAAGAATTGGGACTATGTCCCGCTGGCGCTGGAGCTTTGCCAGGGTGCGATTCTCATAGCTTGACTATGTAAAAATATGCATACCGCTGAACACACTGGTTTCCCTACACTTATTGGATTTGGTCCCGCCGTTTTGAATGGACGTCCTGCTCCCAGGGAGAACACCCCCCCACAATGCAAGTTTTGACCCTCCCCCTCCCACGGACAAGGGGAACACCACCCAACCCCTCATCAAGGAGGGACATCCCCCCCGACCACGGGAATGGTAGGTCACACCACGCACCCATGTGGGTGACCCGAACCCGCCCCACTCAACCCCCTTCCCTCAGCCCCCCCCCTTCAGCCACACACCCCCTTCAGCCACACACCCCCTTCAGCCACACACCCACTTCAGCCACACACCCACTTCAGCCACACACCCCCTTCAGCCACACACCCCCTTCAGACACACACCCCCTTCAGCCACACACCCCCTTCAGCCACGCACTCCCTTCAGCCACACACCCCCTTCAGTCACACACCCACTTCAGCCACGCACCCCCTTCAGCCACACACCCACTTCAGTCACACACCCACTTCAGCCACGCACCCCCTTCAGCCACACACCCACTTCAGCCATACACTCCCAGACCCCTTCAGTTCACACCACGTGGCATTGCCAACGATGCACAGGGAATATTGAGTGTAGGCTCCCTTGTGGCTGCTGAAGGGTGGAATATTCAAGCATGTAGTAGTAACTGAATCATAGAATTTACAGTGCAGAAGGAGGCTCATTCGGCCCATCGAGTCTGCACTGGCCCTTGGTAAGACCACCCTACTTGAGCTCACACCTCCACCCTATCCCCATAACCCAGTAACCCCACAGAACCTCTTTTACACTCAGGGGCAATTGAGCATGGCCAATCCACCTAACCTGCACATCTTTGGACTGTGGGAGGAAACCGGGGCACCTGGATGAAACCCACACAGACACGGGAAGAAAGTGCAAACTCCACACCCGAGGCTGGAATTGAAACCGGGACCCTGGAGCTGTGAGGCAGCAATGCTAATCACTGTGCCTCCATGCCACCCTCAACGGTATGGTGGCACAGGTTTTAATGGGAGATTTCCAACAAGATTCTGATAAGCAGCTCATCTCAGAAAGGTAGCAAATTTCTACAAATGTGTACTGAACTGAGGTTTCCTGGCACCGTGATGGTGAGCTTGCAGGCTGGGGGTCCTGGAAAACAAGGGGCAGCTTCATTGGGACGGTGCAAGAATACATTCCCCAGTTCTGAGAAATTGATTGGCTGACTACTCCACAGAGCTGGGCAGCCTAATTGTATTGTTAAAGCCCTAATTAGGGCTGATATTGTGGCCCCTCCACCATTTTGCTTGCAACGCAGCAGCCTTTCACCGTGTGTGGAGGCTGCCAGCTCAGTTGAAGTTGCCTCCCAGCAACAGGCCAGGGTGGGTGCCAGAGGCTTTATGGCTCAGTGACTCAATGGTGGTGCTGCAAGTAGCGACAGCAGCAAAGGCTACACTTGCAGCCCAAACAATTCCACTGGGGGTGTTTCCCCTCTGCACCAAGAGGTCACCCACTTCAGCCCTCAGACTTGTTTATTTGGGTTTTATTTGAAGTCTCACAGCCTCCGACTGGTCTCAGCACTGTCCATTTCTCCTGGTGGGGTTGCTGAGGTTCCAGAGCTGAAGGCTCTCTGATTGGCCTGCAGTAGCATTGAAAGTCTGCCTGCTGACCTGGATAGGATGGTGAGCATGGCGGTGGCCAATTAGGAAGCTACCTCCAGAAGGATTGCTGAACTGGTCTTGATGCCGTCAAGTGAAATATCGGAATCCAGATATGGTCCCGATGTCAGACCCTTGAAGCCAGTGGTAAAATTCCACCTAGTATATCCTGGAACCAACAAAGAGACAGGCTATACTAGGTTTAATAATGAATAATGGGGTGCTCTCGTGGCAAAGTGGGTAGCTCCTTGCCTCTGAGCTAGAAGCTCAGGGTTTGAGCTCGATTCTTGCACAGAAAGTCTGTTCATGATCTGGCCAAACAGGTTCATTATCAACTTTAAATCCTTCTCATATGCCTATGGCAGCTGATAAGAGCTTGAGACATTCCTGATCAGCCATGCTTGATGTGGAGTAACACCCCTTAAGATATGTTAGCCTCTGGCGATAGGTTAGCAAACTGTTCCAAGGAAAAAGTAGCTATGGCATCATGTGCTTCATCTGCCCCATGTTTCACTAGGTGTGGGAAGGGAAGCAAGAAGGCAAAGAAAGAATGAGTAATGAGTCGGATTTTGTTAACAGTCTAATGTTGCGTGAATATTTACCTAATAACAATCAAAATATGATTGTGTTCAAGGTTGGGTTTGGAAAGCAAAATATGGAACAGTTACCAAGGGTAGAATTTATTGCCCTCCACCTTGATGTGCATGGTGTCAGGGGCCTATAAACAGACTGGAAGGTGACACATGGGGACCCGGCCACCTTCCCGCCTCAACCCTGATTAAGCCCGTGATGAGAACAACTGTGAACAGCCATCCCATCCCATCGCCAATTAAGACGCTCAAGTGGAAAATTAATTCCAACTTAAGGGTCTCAGCCCATTGCTGAGGTTATGAACAGCGCAGTGAGTGTGGTGACCTGCTGTGAGGGGCTGCTTGATAGCCCTAGGGACAGGGTCCCTTGTTCAAAGGCATAGTGCCTGATCAAGGGATCAAGGGACGGCATCAAGGGCAGGGTTGCCTCTCAGCAGGGCCCCCTGCCCTTGCTACTGTTTTCTTCCCTCCCACCTTGCTACAACCTCCCGTCCGCCATCACCCATCTGTGGTCTGTGATTCAATGACAATACTCAACCTCGGGTGTGTGCAGTAACTGCAGCAGCTGCCATGTCCCTAGTGGTGCTGTCACTCAATATAGCTGCCAGCCTGTGATTGGCCAGCCATTATCGTGGAGGGGCTTCTGCCCTGGGGTCCTTGATCCTGGGGAAGACTATCTGCCTGAGTGGTAGTTAATTCTACGAGCCTTCTCTAAAAGATCTGGTGCAGGGTCCTTGCCAGCCTTCCAGCCAGTGGGTGAGGCCCCGTCACCTCCATTAAATGCTGCCTCAGACTCTAGATTTAATTAAGGCTGACCTCAACAGGATGAAGCAGAGACTGTTCATTGTAAACTTGGGAAACCAGCTAATGGATAAATGACTGAAGTGGAAGACGCTCAATATAGAATTTATCATTCAGGTCCAGTTTATACCCTGAAAGAGCAAACGTTCTACTTGCCAATTTAAAAAAAGCCATGGCCAACTGAAGAAATAACAGATAACAAAAAAAAAAAGAAAAAAGCATAATAAAAATGCCAATACTGGGGTAGATCCTGGCAACTGGGAGAGGTACAAATGATAACAGAGGGTGATAAAAGAGACAGCAAGAGCTACAAAGAAAAGTTGAAAATAAACTTGCAAAGGATAAAGATCAATTCAATAGGTTTTACCCTGAGGAACTCCTGCAGTGATGTCCAGGAACTGAGATGATTGACCTCTGACTACCACAACCATCTTCCTTTGTGCCGGGTATGACACCAACCAGTGGAGGTTTTTCCCCTGATTCTCATTGACTGCAGTTTAGCTAGGGCTCCTTGATGCCATACTCGCTCAAATGCTGCCTTGATGTCAGGGCAGTCAGTCTCACCTCACCTCTGGCATTCAGCTCTTTTGGCCATGTTTGAACCAAGGCTGTAATGAGGTCAGGCGCTGAGTGCCCCTGGCACAACGCAAACTGAGCAACCCAAACTGAGCACCGTGAGCAGGTCATTGCTGAGTTCTAGAGGAGACCGAGTTGGATCATCCACTTGGCATTTCTGGCTGAAGATTGTTGCGAATGCCTCAGCTTTATCCTTTGCACTGATGTGCTGGGCTCCTCCATTATTGACGATGGGAATATTTGTGAAACCTTGTCCTCCAGTTAGTTGTTTAATTGTCCACCACCATTCATGGCTGGATATGGCAGGATTGCAGAGCTTAAATCTGATTTGTTGGTTGTAGGATCGCTTAGCTCTGTCTATCACATGCTGCTTATGCTGTTTGGTACACAAGTAGTCCTGTGTTGTAGTTTCATCAGGTTGACACCTCGGGCTGGATTCTCTGTCCCGCTGCGCCAGATTTCTGGTTCAGCACGATGGCAGGATGCTCCGTTTTGCCAGCTGGTCAATGGGATTTCCCATTGTGGGCAGCCCCACACCATGGGGAAACCCCTGGGCTGCCGGCAAAACGGAGGATCCTGACGGCGGAGAATCCAGCCCTCATTTTTGGTATGTCTGGTGTTGCTCCTGGCATGCCCTCCTGTACTCTTCATTGAACCAGGGTTGATTCACTGGCTTGCTGGTAATGGTTGCGTGGGGATATGCAGGCCATGAGGTTAAAGATTGTGGTTATGTACATTCTGCTGCAGGTGATGGTCCACAGCGCCTCATGGATATCCAGTCTTGAGATCTGTTCGAAGTCTATGTCATTTAGTAAGGTAGTATGATGGATTGTATCCTCAATATGGTGACGAGACTTTGTCTCCACAATGACTGTATGGTAATCACGCCTGCCAGTACTGTCATGGACAGATGCATCTGCGGCAAGCAAGTTGGTGAATATGAGCTCAAGTATGTTTCCCCTCTTGTTGGTTACCTATATAATGGAAAGTGTTTTATTTTCTTCCTTATCTAAATTACTAAAATACAAATGATTAGGGGCAGGTTTCTCCGTTGTGAGTCCGCCTCGCCACTGCTGCCAGGGAGGCGGGTGAATTTGGCGCTCAGCCAAATCTTTATTCACTGCAGGGGGAATGGAGAACCCCGCCAGCATGAAGGAATGGAGAATTAAACTATTCAAGTTATGTTGCAGCTAAATAAAGACCCAGCTAGACGACACAAGTTGTGCAGTGAGCAACTCTGGGCACCACATCTTAGTACAGTGTAGATTTGCTAGATTTGAGACCTGAACTTCAAGGGTTAAATGAAATGAAATGAAAATGAAAATCGCTTATTGTCACAAGTAGGCTTCAAATGAAGTTACTGTGAAAAGCCCCTAGTCACCACATTCTGGCACCTGTTCGGGGAGGCTGTTACAGGAATCGAACCGTGCTACTGGCCTGCTTGGTCTGCTTTCAAAGCCAGTGATTTAGCCCTGTGCTAAACAGCCCCTCAAAGAGATTACACAAACATGGGCTGTATTTCCCGGGTTTTAGAAGATTAAGGGGTAATTTGATCAAAGGTTCCATGGTATTATAGCAAACTGATACGGCAGAGAAAAATAAATTATTTTTGCTTGTTGGGGAATCTGGAACTAGAGCATATAGGGCCGATCTTCACCGATCGAGCGTTTAGCCGCAAGTTCCCGGCACTCGCAGTGCCGAGAAACACATAGCTATTCAACATGACTCGCATTGAGTAAGGGGCCTAAATGAGGAACGCAAGGTCAAGCCACATTTTTTACAGCAGGGACCTCCACTCACTGGAACTCCCTATTGTAGAGAGAGATTGGGGCAGCATTTTTAAATGGCGTCCCGATCTCCGAGGACACACAAAAAATTCCTGACCTCCCCCCAGTCCGAACGCTGTTTGTGGGGGCCAGTATCAAACAGCGCTCGCCTAAGGTCTCCAAGGAGAAGTGATTGAATTCCAAAGGTTCAGGTACATTGGGAATCTGCACATTAGAGTAAGGCTTACTGCCTCGCTCTAATATGCAGATTTTCCAAAAGCTGATTCCTCCCATTGTGGGCAGGATTCCCCTTGCAACGTCTCGCAAGATTGCGTTGAATCTCATGAGGCGTTTCAAGCCTGGTGGATCCTGGGAGCGGGATCTCCCGGCTTTCACTGCCACGCTGCAACGCGATGAGCTGCTTTTCAGGTGCAGCGTGGCCGATGATTGTGCCCTTAGTTTATCTGTAATTTCTAGACTAACAGTATTAAGGGATATGGGGCAAAGGCATTAGTTCACAGATCAGTGAAGATTGCCTTGAATAGTAGAACAGGCTTGAGGCACTAAATGGCCTACTCCTGCTCCTATGTTACAACTCGGTAAAAGAGTTGCTAGTTGTTGTTCAATAGCTGGAGTAGTTTGCTCTAACATTTTCACTGCTGATAACCGTGGGGCAGCACGGTAGCATTGTGGATAGCACAATGGCTTCACAGCTCCAGGGTCCCAGGTTCGATTCCGGCTTGGGTCACTGTCTGTGCGGAGTCTGCACATCCTCCCCGTGTGTGCGTGGGTTTCCTCCAGGTGCTCCGGTTTCCTCCCACAGTCCAAAGATGTGCAGGTTAGGTGGATTGGCCATGATAAATTGCCCTTAGTGTCCAAAACTGCCCTTCGTGTTGGGTGGGGTTACTGGGTTATTGGGATAGGGGGAGGTGTTGACCTTGGGTAGTGTGCTCTTTACAAGAGCCGGTGCAGACTCGATGGGTCGAATGGCCTCCTTCTGCACTGTAAATTCTATGACAGAATAAAGAATCTATGACAGGTCACTGGAGAAAATTCATACCAAACCAGCCACCTGACCTTAACCAGCATGGATGTGTACAATTGGACTTCCAGTGACAGGGATGCGCTGAGCGGATGCGGGAAAGGTGGGTCTCCACCTAGAAACATGAAATTGGGAACTTTTAGGCCGAAAAGGCCGCCGAAAATGGGATAAAGCCCCATCCTCCAACACCACCACGATAAACGAGACATGCCAGGCAACAATTTAAGGAGCTGAATTAGTAAAAGCCTGGAGAAGAAGATTGAGGTGACAACGAACACATGGGACAACGAGGAATTGGCCGTACCCAAACTTGATGGGCCGTCTGAACATATGCTGGGCTACCCCCGATAAACGAATGGATGGACCTCCTAACCCAAGAGTTCCAATTGCACAGAGACACCATCAAATTAGCAATGACGGTGACGGTGAAGGCGGCAGTAGCGGAGCCACTGGATCCCTTTCGAATGGTGCTGGAAAAGGCAGAGCGGCGACTGGAGATACAGGAGGCGATGATCAGAGAGCTGGAGAAGGAGGCAACTGCCAGAGTGACCAGATCACCTCATTGGAGACAGAGATGGCAAGGCTGGTGGTGAAACACAGGACGCTGAAGGGGAAGTTCGTGGACCAGGAGAACCGGTCATGCTGTAAAAGCCTCTCCATTGTGGGCCTACTGGATGGTATCGAGGGCAGGAACCCCATGATGTACGTGGTCCAGATGCGGGGCAAGCTGGTTGGAGGGGAAAGCTTCCCCAAGCCCCCAGAAGTGGAAAGAGTCCACAGGTCACTTTGACCAATGCCCAAAGCCGGGGTGCAGCTGCAGTCCATCATCGCAAAACTCTACTGGTACCAACATCGGGAAAAGATCCTGAATTGGACAAGGCACACTCGGTCCTGTAAGTGGGAGGGCCACTTGATCCATGTGTACCAGGACATTGGGACAGACCTGGTCAAGGGCCAGGCAGAATTCAACGCAGCCAAGGCAACCCTTTACTAGAGTGACATGTGGTTTGGGATGCTATATGCCGCCAAACACTGAGCAACATTCCAAGATAAAGAGTTCTACTTCACCGCACCAACAGAAGCAGACACCAGCAGTGAACCCAAACTCTTGTTTCCTCTGTTTAAAAATAAGAGACTAATTGTGCGGGAGAGATGTGCCTCATCTTCGGTCTGACTAGGAGTCTCAGGAAGGAGGGGGTGAGAGCGGTAAGGTAAGAATAGGGGTGAAGAGAGAGAAAGAGGGTGGGGAGAAATGCAATGGGTAGGGGATTGCTCCCGGGGTAGAGGCATCACACTAGCGGGTGAGCTAGCACACGAAGCACAGGTGAGGGGGGGGTGGTGTGCCTGGCACAACTTCCGATGGGAAGAGAGCGTCTGGCAGAAGCGGGGGGGGGGAATAAAACTCTAGATGGGGGAAAGTAGGTGGAAAACAAGGGGTGAGAGAGTCGGGGGGGGGGGGTGTGGTGAAGCCCACAGGGGCATGGGGGAGATGGGTGGGGCAGGACAGAACCAGGGGAGAAATCAAGAGTGCGGTGGGGGGGGGGGGGGGGGGGGGTGAATGCTGGCTACGGCAGATCGCACGGGCTGACAATGGAAACAATAGCACCAGAAACAGCCATTTTGGAGGGCCCCAAAACAAAGGGGAACCCCAGAGTGCAGGGCCACATCCACATGGTGTACATAACGACGGTGGCCATCTTGGTTGGCCCCTGGACAAAAGGAAATTTTGAGTGCAGTGGCGCAGCCAGATGGTGGGTATGGTGACACCAGCCATCTTGGATGCCCCACAAACAAAGGGAAACCCTGGAGTGCAGGGTTGCATCCACAAGGCAAGTATGATTGATCCCACAGGGAGGGGGGGACAGAAACCTCCCATCAGAATAGTCACATGGGACATCAGGGGTCTTAATGGCCAGGTGAAAAAATCATGAGATGGATTTTCCGTTTCAGCGACTCAGTGTTGACGCCAATGGAGCATGTGTGGTCTTTTCTGACCAAAATCTCTAGGCGAAACCCTCACTGATTCAGGGACCGGTGAGGGGCTAGCAACGGTGTTGGGTGAAACTCCCAGCTCCCGTGCCGAAAACAGCTGGAGAATGGCTAGGCCCATGGCCGCGTATGTGCAAGGCTGGCGACCTGCAGTGGTGGCGCCATACAACATGGTGCCAGCCGTACGCCGGGCCGACTCGCCATGGTGAAGGAATTGAACGCCTTCATGGAACAGGTGGGGGCAATGAACCCATGGAGGTTCACACACCCGGGGGAGAAGGAGTTCTCCTTCTTCTTCCAGGTACACAGAATATATACCAGGATCGATTTCTTAATTGTTGGGAAAGCAGTGCTTCCAGGGATAGTGGGAGTGGAGTACCCTGCAATCGTAGTCTCTAAACATGCTGCACATTACATGAATGTGTGGTTTGATGGGCTGGGCACAGCACCCCCCATGGAGGCTGGACAGGGCCCCCCTGGCCAATAAGGCATTCTGCGAACAGATATCACAAACCATAGATGGGTACATTACCAACAACAAAAATAGGGAGGCCTCACCCTCCCCTTTCTGGGAGGCACGGAAGGCGGTGGTAAGGGGGGAAATTATCACGTGCAAGGCACGCAAAGATAGGAAGGAGAGGGACTATGTTGGGCTCCATACTGGAGGTGGATCGGCATTACTCCGCGACCCCGACCGTGGAATTACTGGCAGAGAGGAAAAAGCTACAGATGGACTTTGACCGGCTCTCCACTGGGAAAGCAGTGCATCAGCTCCGCCAGACGTAGGGGACCGTCTACAAACACGGAGACGAGGCCAGCACCTGTTAGCTCACCAGCTGAGAAAGCAGGCAGCCATGAGACAAATAGCTCAGGTTAAAGACTGAAGCGGCAGGCTAATCACTGCGCCAAAAAGATCAACAAAGCCTTCGCAACTTTCTACCGAGAGATGTATACCTCCGAGTCCCCAGAGGGAAACTCAGGGATGAAGCAGTTCTCGATGGACTGGACATGACAATTAAGGGGAAGATAAAACACGGGGCTGGAAGCACCACTAGAACTGGGGGAGTCATGGAGAGTATCAACTCCATGCAGGCGGGGAAGACACCGGGGCCAGAAGGATTTCCGGTGAACTTCTACAAAGGAATTGTGCCAGAATTGGCCCCGTACTTGTGGGAGATGTTCACAGACTTGCTAGTAAGAGACACCTTGGATGAGAGGACTCTGACAATTAAGGACAAGTATACGGCTGATAGAGTAGCGACCCTGGGCGAACTCACGGAAAAGTTCCAATTACCAAGAGGAAACGACCTCAGATACATTCAGGGCAAAATGTTGTTCTGCAAGGAAACAACGAAGTACCCCCAGATACCAGGACACTCGTTAGCAGAAGAACTGCTGTATGCGGGCAACATAAGGAAGGGAAACTGTGCGGAAATGTACGAGCGACTGTTGGAGGAGATATGTTCCCTCCTGGATGTGACAATGGAATGGGAGGAGGACTCTGGATCGAAGCACTACACAGGGCGAACTGCATTTCCAAGTGCACAGCGCTGAGCCTAATGCAGCTAAAGGTGGTGCACAGTTGGAATCAGTCAGAATCCCGACAGTGCAGAAGGTACCATTCGGCCCATCATGTCTGCACTGTTCCTCCGAAAGAGCACCTCACTTAGGCCCAATCCCCCACTCTATCCCCATAGCTCCACCTAACCTTTGGACACATAGGGACAAAATTTAGCATGGCCAATCCACCTAACCTGCACATCTTTGATATTTGGAGGGCACCTAACCAGAACGTGGATAAATGGGTTCTTTCTGGAGGTGGAGGACAAATGCGAACGTTGCCAGGGAAGCTCAACCACATGTTCTGGGTGTGCCCTAGAGTTGTTGGGTTCTGGACGACCTTTTTTTGAGGCCATGTCGAGTGTTATGGGAGTGACGGTGGAGCTATGCCCACAAGTGGCAGTCTTTAGGGTATATCAGCCAGAACTCCTCATGGGGAGCAGGGCCGATGTCCTAGCCTTTGTCACCCTGATTGCTCACTGGAGAATCCCGCTCGGCTGGCAATCAGCAGCACCACCCAAGGCTGCAGACTAGCTGGCCAACCTGGCAGGATTTCTCCGGCTGGACGTGGAAGCCGTTCACCAATTTGTTTCAAGACATGTTCGTAGCCAGCAACCAGTAGAGTAAGGCAGGGTGTGGGGGGGGGGGGGGGGGGGGGGGGGGGGGGGGGGGGGGGAGAACACAGGCGCGCCTCAAGGCCAGAGAGGAAAAAAAAGGGGGGGGGGAAGGGGGCAAAGGTGGCAAAAAGAACGCGAGGGACAAGAAGAAGGGACAAAGCCACACAGGACTGGTCTGAGGGCAAGCTAAAGCCCAAAGCAAACTGTAAATAGACGCTTGTAGATACATGTGTTTTGCCCATAATGAGGAATATAAAATATGTATGCTATCTAAAGTGGGGGTCACGGCCACAGTTGTAGTGAAGACACTTGCCTGTAAATATAGGTGTTGGATTTTTTGGCACAGTTTGGTTGTAATTTTAGAATTGTTGGGACATAAAATATGAAAACTCAATAAAAACATTTAAAAAATGAACGAATTCAGTCTTACACTTCTAGCTTAACATTTATTAAATTAAGTTAAAAGAAAATAATTTCTGACAGTGCAAGACATGATCATAGTTGAAATAATAGCATTATTTCGCTGAGTCCATAATTGTACTTGGCTAATTGTGCTCGACTGTGAATGTAAACATAGAAAATGTTCTTTCAGCAACTACTACCATGATGACATTGCCCCTCAAATAGTGGCTGAATTAATATTTATGCCATAACCCAGCAATTAAATGACAGCCATCTTACTCATTACTGAAGCATATTTGTAACCCATACCTGATTTGAGAAGGAGAATTTGATCGTTCTGACACAAGTCCATGAACCCTGTAATGCGTTTGGCAAACTCGACTACATACTGAATTGCGTGCGTGACCTGAATTGCACACTGCTGCCATATGACTTCCCTCACCTTTTAAAAAGAAAAAAAAAATACAGTAATGGGAAGAAAAGAGAAACAAACTGCACAGAATATTTTGGGCTTGTTAGAAATAAATGCCAGAAAGAAGAGCAAAAGCACTTTGAGGAGGATACCAAGGAGAAATATATGTGGTATTGTCCCTGGAGGCCAATTGTGGGAATGGGAATGGGTGGAGGACTTGAACTGCATTCATCCTTCTCCTGGTATTCTGTACTGCTCTGACCTGAATACTGTCATTAGCAATGCTGAGCCATAGCTGGCTCCTTCATTTCTCTCTTCATTTCATCCATCTACTTCACACTTCATCAATCTGAAGCTATTTTTATCTTTTTATTTAAAAAATAAATACATTTTGTAGCCTGGCCAAAATTACCTAAAATCTCTTTACTACTCGTTTTATGTAGTTTTCTTAGCCCAACGATTGCTTCTCTGTGACATAATCTACCATAAGTAAGTCTATACTTTTAAATCATTCACCCTCCTTGGTCTCATTTTCAATTCTATATTAACTGTGCTTTGTCCTCATGAACACAGCTTCTGTGTAGTTCTAGCATTTTCATTTTTTATTTCCGATTTGAATATTTTATATACACTTTTGCAGTGAATAATATATAAAATGCAATAATTTCTGTCCAGTTATTTTCATTTCAGTTAAAACTGTACCAGGCTTTCACCAGTCAATCACGGATCACCGATTCAATGCTTCCCAATTTATCTTTTCTTTTCTCTAACTCCTTTCAATAATGATGCAGTCCTGCGCGATAGGTATTGGCCCTTTGCCTCAGCTCCCTGAACACAAATGATTTGAACTAAATCTGGCTCATTGGTGGCACAAATCACCAGGAAACGTCTGAACTGTACCTGCATGATGTTTTGTTTTCACAGGTAAGGACAGAATTGGTGATTCCATGATCTGGCACGAGCTTAGCTGGCAGAAAACATGAGCTGGATTCTCTGCACCCCGACGCCGAATCGTGTTTGGCGACGGGGCGGAGAATCCGGTTTGGCGCAGAAATTGGGAGCGGCACCGGATTTTCAATTCGCCACCCCCTGAAAATCGGCATACTCGTGGAGTACGCTGCCTCAGTATCCACCGCCTCAGGCCATTGCTTGAGGCCTGCCCAGCGATGCTCCGTTGCCGATTGGCCGAATTCCTAAACGTCATGGCTTCTTACGTGTGCTTAGATAGGGGTTGGTTCAGCACAGTGGGCTAAATAACTGGCTTGCAATGCAGAACAATGCCAGCAGCGCGGGTTCAATTCCCGTACCGGCCTCCCCAAACAGGCGCCGGAATGTGGCGACTAGGGGCGTTTCACAGTAACTTAATTGAAGCCTGCTTGTGACAATAAGAGTTTATTATTATTATTATTATAATACACAGTCCGGGATCTTCGGGGGCGGCTGTGGATTCAGTCCGGGCTGCCACAGTCGGGGCAGGACCGATCTGCGGGTAGGGGCGGCTTCATTCGGGGCTGGGGGCAATGTGTGCGGGTGGTCCGGGGTGCGCAAGTGGCCTATGTGGGGCACTACTTTGGTGGTCAGGTCCGTGGGCTGAGTCCGCCATGAAGCACGGCGCGGCCACTGCAGGCAGCCACCGTGCGCGCACGTGGGCTCTGAACTGGAAGTGCTGGGGGCCGAATCAGCAGCTAGAGCTGCGAGCTCTACGCTGGCTCCCTCCTAGCCACCAGCAAAATGGGGAATCGGTGGCCTTTTGACACCAGTTTTCCTGGCGTAAAAACCACAGTTTTCCCGACGGCGTGGGGACTTCTCCAAAACAGAGAATCCAGCCCCGTATCAAGAGATTTCAGACACTCAAAGATAAAAATATCATGGTCTGTGCACTAAAATGTTCCCATAGTGCAGTCCCTGTCTCCTCTCATGCCAAGCATAATTAGCCCAGCAATTAATATTGACAAGGAAGATTAGAAATTACATTGTGGTCGTGAGGCTTTCTTCAGAAGGAACTTTTTGAAAAAGGAAACAAAGGAACGGACTGCACATGGGGGCAGCATAGTAGCACAGTGGTTAGCACAGTTGCTTCATAGCTCCAGGGTCCCAGGTTCGATTCCCAGCTTGGGTCACTGTCTGTGTGGTGTCTGCACGTTCTCCCCGTGTGTGCGTGGGTTTCCTCCTGGTGCTCCGGTTTCCTTCCATAGTCCAAAGATGTGCAGGTTAGGTGAATTGGCCATGCTAAATTGCCCTTAGTATCCAAAAAAGGTTAGGTGGAGTTATTGAGTTAAGGGGATAGGGAGGAGGTGTGGGCTTAGATAGGGTGCTCTTTTGAAGGGCCGGTGCAGATTCTTTCTGCTCTGTAAATTCTATCATCCTATGGTCTGTGGAAAGAAAGAACTGGAAAACCATTTTTTCCCCTCATTCCACACATTCTTATGCTCTTATAATTGACCTCACTTTTCTTCTTCTCTACTGATCCAAGTGTCACCACTAGAAAGCCTCTCCTTTCAGCACACTTTACCACCTGTTGTCATTTGCTGCCCTCACACAAAAGCAATCATTGTGTTCACCCCTCCATATCTGCTTATGATATTTTTATTTGAACACAAATGTAAATAACCTCTGGCGACCATGGTTACCTTGTTTTGGTAAACTTTTATTTCTTCATATGTGTGCGTCTGCCATGCCAACTGTTGAAGTTCCTCCATTGTATACTGACATGTCTCCAAGTGGGACTTTATAATATTTTGTGCGATGCGATCTGAGGATTACAATATATAAAATTAAGAAAAAAATGAATTAACAAACTCATACATTTAAGTACTAGTACCTTGATGATTTGAAGATCTGTACTCTTGACACAGTAAAATCTTCAGCTGACAATTTATGTATTTGCTTTTTAACACTAAGGAGATGACTGTACTGAAAAAGCTATGAAATATAATGTTACCAGATCCTGCAGTGCTTCTGTATTTGAGCCGAGGAGGTCTTCCACATAAGAACATAAATTTACAAACAGGAATGGGCCTTAAGGCCAATCAACATGGTGAATATCAATAGATATTGACCCCATCCATCTGCCCAAACAGAAATACTTAACATTTTCCCTCTCCAGTAGCACTTCCATTAGACTATATACACGATTGGTTCACCCTCAGAATTTATTTAATAAATTTTCTTTACCTTTTGTAAACAGGTTCTACCTGACCTCCCTCCTTTCCTCTAACTTCCTAATGATTAAATTGTGCTCCCTCAGCTATTTGAAAAATTTATCTGGGCTCACTTTTGGTAGCACTCCCATTACTGACTCAGGGTTCAAGCTCCACTTAAGGGATTGTACACAAAAAGGTGGCTGACACCCCAGGGCTGTAGTAAGGGAGTGTTGCACTGTTGGAGGTGGCATCTTTTAAATGAGACATTAAACTGAAGTCCGTAAGACCATAAGTCATAGAAGCAGAATTAGGCCATTCTGCTCTGCTCTGCCATTTGATCATGGCTGATATGTTTCTCATCCCCATTTTCCCGCCATCTCCCCATAACCCTTGATCCTCTTATTATTCAAGGACCTATCCAACTCTGTGGGGTAATGCCCATGTGTGTGGGGTGGGGGGAGGCATTGTCCATGTGTGGGGGGGCACAAGCCCACTTAAATATCGGGCACACTTTCAAAAAGGTGACCCGATCTCGGAGGAGCCAGCTGGGCCAGCGAGTTCAGCTCCCCAGTGATGAAAGCTAGTTTTGGGCTTGACCGGGGAGGAACTCCCCAGAGTCCAAAAAGGTGATTAAGTGTGGTTAGGTAGTGTTGGGGAGCTCACCGACAGAACATGGGAGAAACTCTCAGAAAAATCCGCCACAAATGACACTTAGGGCACTGTCTACCTGAATGGGGATAAAGTCCACTGGCGTGCGAGATTAGCCAGGTGTGTCCCAGCGCTCAGAATGCTGATAAATAGCCCAGTTACTAACACTCACCTGGGTAGCTTGGCGGCCTCAGAGGGGAACTCCCCGATGTGGCTGCATTTAACCCCATTTTCTGCACTGAGGAGCTCCACTCGTCGGAACTCAGTGCAGCAAGAGATCGGGACGCCATTTTAAAATGCCGTCTTGATTTCTCGAGCCCTGGGTGCAAACCCCAAACCTCTTCCCAAGCTCAACTCACCATAAGGAGGTCCCCTGGTTCCCCCTGCACCCCCCCCCCCCCCCAACCCACCTCCCCACAGCCATGCAGGGGGACCCAGGGGACCTCTTTGCCCAATTACCGCTGCACATAAAATGCTAGCTTGGCACCTTGGCAGTTCCAGCCTGGCACCCTGACAGTGCCATCTGGGTACATTGAGGGCCCCCAGGTGGCACCAGGAGTGCCAGGGTGCCACTCTGCCCAGAATGCGTGCATCTGTGGCCGTCCAATCCCCTGTGAGACATCCCGTTTGTGGAGACCAGCACTGAACATGCTTACCTGAGTTCTCCAAGGCAAGTGGGTTGGATCCCACACCTTGGTTAGATCTCAGGACAGCATATTAGAGTGAGAATAGCTGTCTCACTCTAATATGCAGATTTGCAACAAAGTGATCTCATTAGATCGCGCATGGTGTGGTGGACCCAGTAGATCCCAGTTGTGAGATCTACCGTTCGCATTGAGCACGCATGCTACTTTTGGGTGCAACACGACCAGTAGATCCTGTCCATAGAAACATTTCAATTAGTTTGTGCCCAGTAAGTGTAGTTTTGGTCTTCTCAATTAAGGAAGGATATAAATGCATTGGAAACGGTTCAAAGGAAGTTTATTAGATTGATACCTAGAATGAGCGGGTTGTCTTATGAGGATAGGTTGGAAAAACTAGGCTTGTTTCCACTAGAATTTAGAAGAGGGGACGACTTGATTGAAGTATATAAGATCCTGAATGGCTTTGTGGATGATTCCAGAACTAGGGGGCACTGTTTTAAAACTGGGAGCCACACCTTTAGGGCAGACATGGGGCGAAAGTTTTTCTTTCTGAGGGTTGTGCAACTTTGGAACTCTGACTCAGAAGCCAGTGGAAATGGGATCATTGAATATTTTTAAGGCAGAGGTAGATAGATTTTTGTTGGGCAAGGAAACCAAAGGTTATGGAGGTCAACGAGGAAAGTGCAACACAACACAAACAGACCAGCCTTGATATTATTGAATGGCAAATCAAGCTTGAGAGGCCAAATGGCCTACTTCCACTCCTATTTTGTATGTTCTGAACAGGTGGATCATCTGCTAAGACAAAGGCTCCATAACCATCCTTTCAATTCCGAGAGACAGACATTTAAGTCTCTGGAAGAAAGAAGGTGGATACATGTCCTTTGTCAAAGATGGTGGAGAGGTGGGAGTCATGTGACATGGACCTTTGGCTTGTAGAACAAGTAATAGTGCCCTTCCTGAACTGAAAAGCTTTGTCTGCTGTTTGACACACGATGAGCAGGATGCGCATAGGAAGCTGAGGCCCAGGTTGGAAACCTGGCTCCATCTAACTAATTTCTGCTGGAAGTTCTGTATCATTGCCTACAAGGTTGATTCATCTCTGCATCCTTATCTCATTGTGTAAAGTCAACACCACTGAAAAAGTGAAATATACAACATCAGTTTTCAGACCATTGACTTCCGTGAAGGAATAACTTAGTGGGCCTTGATTGTGGACTTTGGGAGTCACATGCAGAAATATTTATTTTCTCAGTGGTCTCTTTACTGTTAATCCTTCTGTTCTCTACCCCCTGACCATTGACTTCCATGAAGGAATACCTCAGTGGGCCTTGATTATGGACTTTGAGAGTCACATGCAGAAATATTTATTTTCTCAGTGGTCTCCTTATTGTTAATCCTTCTGTTCTCTACCCCCTTCTTAGTGCCTGAGTGTGGAGGCCAACGTTGTGAACTCTCTTCCCGCATTTTAAGTGTGCTCAAATAAACTAAATCTTTGAGTTCGTCCTATCTCGAGTTTGCTGTGAAGTTTTTAATTGAAAATTGGACCACACAAAACTGAGGGGTTGGGAAATATGCCACTGCGAAGATCAGGCAGCACGGGTTGCGAATGGCGGCTGGCATGGGTCGCGAAGGCTGGTTGGCGTGGGCCCTGAAGGTCGGGCGGTTGGTAAAAATGGGTCCCCAGAAAAAAAGTTTGAAAAACACTGTCCTATTACTCTTGAAAACGTGCAGGTTCAGTCTGCAGTTAGGAAGGCAAATGCAATGTTAGCATTCATATCGAGAGGGCTAGAGTACAAGACCAGGGTTGTACTTCTGAGGCTACAAAAGGCTCTGGTGAATGCTCACCCTGGAGGTGAGGGGGTGTATCATAGGGCGGGAAGATGAGGGGTGGATTCTCCGTCACCTTACTGACTCATTTCAATTAATTCTCAGCTGGGAAGCATCGGGGATGATCTTCCTGCCTGGTGGCTACTTAAGGACCTCATCCCACCAGCGATGGCCATGCCATGTGAGAAACCTATGCCTGTGGCTTACATACATAGAAGCATACCTAGAAAATAGAAGCAGGAAGAGGCAATTCAGCCCTTCGAGCCTGCTCCACCATTCATTATGATCATTAAGTTGGAATAATGCCCACACAATTTAATGGTGGGGCTGATAGGGCCTTGGACGGGAAGCCCGTCCATGTCTCAATTTAGGCCCTTAAGTAGTCACTCAACCACCTGCCCATCCTAAATTTTCGACCCATTCAGATTTGGGCACCTTCCCCTCAGGGACCTTGAAGCTCTGGCCCTCCCCTCCCCTGCTGCTGACCTACACCTGACACTGAGATTGCCCCCGATAATGACCCTCCTGTAATGCTCGTGAACTATGATAATAAATAAGTCAGAACATCCAGTACAAGACTATCTATTTATTTTATTTATTTATTTTAAAAAATTAAATTCAGTGTACCCAATTCATTTTTTCCAATTAAGGGGCAATTTAGCGTGGCCAATTCACCTAGCCTGCATATCTTTTGGGTTGTGGGGGCGAAACCCATGCAAACACGGGGAGAATGTACAAACTCCACACGGACAGTGACCCAGAGCCTGGGACCTTGGCGCCGTGAGGTTGCAGAGCTAGTCCACTATGCCACTGTCCTGCCCCACAAGACTATTTATTTAATGTTAAATAAACTGGGTAAATTAAATTATTGCTCACCAAACTGTGGATCTTTTAACCATGCTTCTGACAGCTTCTGTAATTCTGATCAAGACTGCTTCTGTCTGGTTCCAGTGCCCTGTTCCTCTTGCATGACACCTAGTGGTTGGAGGCTATTGGTGTACACTTGTTATGTACACTGATATGGCATATCATTACAGCCCCATAGACACCCTCTACCCTCACTCCCCGGTGACCCCTAATACTTACCTGTCGGGGGCTTAAGCTCAGGGAAGGCACTGCAGCACCTCTTATGGCTACTGTAGCACTGTGTCTGGGGGGCTGGAGAGCTGTCAGCTAATCTGACTGATGCATTCCCCACTGGCTGTCAGGATGGCGGCGTTAAGCACTCGTCATCCTGAAAATTCACTCCCTTGTTTCTCTTAACATAGATGCTGCCAGACCTGCTGAGTATTTGAAGCATTCCTGTTTCTATTTCAGATTTCTAGCATCTTTAGTATTTTGCTTTTGTAAATATATGCTGTGGGATTCTCCGCTTCGCCAGCAGCGCACCCGCGCCTGCGGGTTTCCCTATGGTGTGGGGTGGCCATAATGGGAAAACCAATTGGTTGGTTGTGGGAACGGAGAATCCCCCTGTCGGCAGGGGTACCCCCCGCCGGTAAATGGGGCTGGCGGGATGGAGAATCCTGCCCATGCTACTCTCTCTCCGACCTTCTTCATGAAATGAAAAATGAAATGAAAATCACTTATTGTCACAAGTAGGCTTCAAATGAAGTTACTGTGAAAAGCCTCTAGTCCTGTTGCACCTGTAAACCAACTTTTTGCGACTCATGCACAGCACACCCAGGTCTCTCTGCACAGCAGCATGTTTTAATATTTTATCATTTAAATAATAATCCCTTTTGCTGTTATTCCTACCAAAATGGTTAACCTCACATTTGTCAACATTGTATTCCATCTGCCAGACCCTAGCCCATTCACTTAACCTATCTAAGTCCCTCTGCAGACTTTCCAGTATCCTCTGCACTTTTCGCTTTACCACTCATCTTAGTATTGTCTGCAAACTTGGACACATTGCCCTTGGTCCCCAACTCCAAATCATCTATGTAAATTGTGAATAATTGTGGGCCCAACACTGATTCCTGAGGGACACCACTAGCTACTGATTGCCAACCAGAGAAACACCCATTAATCCCCATTCTTTGTTTACTCTAAAATTAACTCTATCCATGCTACTACTTTACCCTTAATGTCATGCATCTTTATCTTATGCAGCAACCTTTTGTGTGGTACCTTGTCAAAAGCTTTCTGGAAATCCAGATATACCACATCCATTGGCTCCCCATTATCTACTGCACTGGTAATGTCCTCAAAAAATTTCACTGAATTAGTTAGGCATGACCTGCCCTTTATGAACCCATGCTGCGTCTGCCCACTGGGACAATTTCCATCCAGATGCTTTGCTATTTCTTCCTTGATGATAGATTCCAGCATCTTCCCCACTACGGAAGTTACGCTAACTGGCCTGTCATTACTCGCTAGCGCTCGTTAGCAGAGGGATTGAATTTAAGAGCCGTGAGGTGCAGCTGTACAAAACCTTGGGACGGCCACATTTGAGTACTGTGTGCAGTTCTGGTTGCCTCATTTTAGGAAGGATGTGGAAGCTTTGGAAAAGTGCAAAGGAGATTTACCAGGATGTTGTCTGGAATGGAGAGTAAGTATTACGAGGAAAGGTTGAGGGTGCTAGGCCTTTTCTCATTAGAACGGAGAAGGGTGAGGGGCGACTTGATAGAGGTTTATAAGCTGATCAGGGGAATAGATAGAGTAGACAGTCAGAGACGTTTTCCTCGGGTGGAACAAACCATTACAAGAGGACATCAATTTAAGGTGAATGGTGGAAGATATAGGGGGGAAATCAGAGGTAGGTTGTTTACCCAGAGAGTAGTGGGGGCATGGAATGCAGGTGGAAGTAGTTGAGTCGGAAACATTAGGGACCTTCAAGCGGCTATTGGATAGGTACATGGATTACGGTGGAATGCTGGGTTGTAGATTGATTTGTTCTTAATCTCGGACAAAAGTTCGGCATAACATCGTGGGCCGAAGGGCCTGTTCTGTGCTGTATTTTCTATGTTCTATGTTCTATTGTAAAAACAAAACGTACTTTCCTCTGAAGTGGACAGGAGCCGATTTGGTTGGGAAATCTGGAAGGCCAGATGTTCCCACATGCTGTGAAGTTTTTACCTGGTTGCACTCTAGACCAGACCACACTTCCAGGGAAGGAACCTACAGCTGCTCCTGGAAGTGTGGGTGAAGGATAGGGATGAGTAGAGTCTGGTCTCTGTTATAAAGGCACTTCTCCCCTTCTCCCTTGAGCTGCTGCGTGGAATTTATTATCTGTTGAAGCCGGTGGTATATTCTGGCTCCACTGACAGCGCACGTGTTTCCTGGTGACGCGATATGCAGTCAATGGAAAATCAATGGTGGGACCAGAAAATCCCATTCGGGCCACCTCCACTGCCGAAAAGTACATGGCGGATGGCTCCGTAAATCCCGCCTGCCGTGCATTCCAAGGCGAGGAAACTCCGGCCTGGCATGTTTCAACCAATAAGGGAAGTTAAATGTGAGATTCAGCCTCATTATATTTAAATCAGATTAAATATGGTTTTTTAAATGGTTGCAAAGTTTTTGCTCCACTGGTTTGCCTGTAAGTTTATTCTACCCATTGATAACTCTTTGTATGAAGAATATTCCAAAATGCATTCAAAAATTAACATTTGCTAGTTTGAACCTCTCTCATACTTCCACAGTTTAACTTAAAGTTGTACTTTATATTCCCATAATAATCTTACATGCTTCTCTGACATCGCCTTCCAAAAAGGGGAGTCTTAGCCTATCCTTTCCATCCTCATAGAGGTCAGCCTTGTGGTCCTTCTCTTCACCCCCTCCACCACTTGTGTACCTCTGTAGGGCAGCACAGTGGCGCAGTGGGTTAGCCCTGCTGCCTCACAGTACCAAGGTCCCAGGTTCGATCCCAGCTCTGGGTCACTGTCTGTGTGGAATTTGCACATTCTCCCCGTGTTTGCGTGGGTTTCACCCCCACAACCCAAAGATGTGCAAGGTAGGTTGATTGAACACGCTAAATTGCCCCTTAATCGGAAAAAATGAATTGGGTACTCTAAATTTATTTAAAAAAATAAAAAGAAAGTTGTGTACCTCTGTGACTTGCTGCCCAGAATTGGTCAGGCTGATGTCACCAGGCACCTATTCAGACCTTGCCACCCATTGTGTACAGGAGAACTTCTTTCCATTATTTGTTTTCAGCTCATTTAACTTGGAACAAAAGACAGCACTGCAGAAATCAGTGAACATCAGGCATTTAAGATCAGAATGAAACTGGCAGCCGGAACCCAAGGGAAGGTGAACTGTAGACAGTCGGGGTTATTCTCAGAGATTTGATTTTTCTAATTCAAATAAAAATTGTATGTTCAGGCTGTCAGATGAAATGTTAAATCACATCCCAGCAGCATGCACAGAATGACATAAAAGAGCCCATTCGAAGAAGAACAGGAAATTCTCTGAAGGATGGATTCCTCTTTGCACCTCAACAGGAAGGCTCAAAAAAATCTGATATTTGATCCCAGGCCTAATTCAAATGGCATCTGAGAGCTGTGGACACCTACTACACATCTCCAGGCAACTTGTCAGCAAAGAGACTTCTCATTTAAAAAAAATTATCTTTTATAGGATGTGGGCGTCGCTAATTAGGCCAGATTTATTGCCCATCCCTGATGCCCTTCAGAAGGTGGTGGAGAGTTGCCTTCTTGAACCACTGCAGTTCTTGAGGTGTAGGTATACCCATTGTGCTGTTAGGGAGGGAGTTCCAGGATGTTGCCCCAGCGACAGTGAGGGAATGGTGATATATTTCCAAGTCAGGGTGGTGAGTGACTTGGAGAGGAACTTCCAGGTGGTGGGGTTCCCAGGTATCTGTGTTCTTGTCCTTCTAGATAGTAGTGGTTGTGGGTTTGGAAGGTGCTGTTTAAGGAACCTTGGTGAGTTACTGCAGTGTATCTTGTAGATGGTACACATGGCGGTGTTTGTCGGTGTGGAAAGTTTGAATGTTTGTGGAAGGGGTAGCAATCAAGCGGGCTGCTTTGTCCTAGATGGTGTTGAGCTTCTCGAGTGTTGTTGGAGCTGCACACATCCAGGTAACTGGAGAGTTTTCCATTACACTCCTAGCTTGTGCCTTGTAGATTTTGGACAGGCTTTGGGGAGTCAGGCGGTGAGTTACTTGCCATAGGATTCCTAGCCTTTGTCCTGCCCTGGCAGCCACAGTATTTAAAAGACTAGTCCAGTTCAGTTTCTGATCAATGGTAACCTCCAGGATATTGATTGTGATGGTAATGCCATTGAATGTCAAGAGGTGGTAGTTAGATCCTCTTTTGTTGGAGATGGTCATTGCCTGGCATTTGTGTAGCGCAAATGAAACATGCAACTTGTCAGCCCAAGCCAGGATATTGTCCAGGACTTGGTACATTTGGACATGGACTGTTTCATTATCTGAGGAGTTGCAAATTGTGCTGAACATTGTGCTGTCATTCGCAACATTCCTACTTCTGACTTTATGATGGAAGGGAGGTCATTGATGTAGCAGCTGAAAATGGTTGGGCCTAGGACACAACCCTGAGGAACTAATGATGGGCCAGAGTATTGTTGATAGCAGCCTTCAGATAATCCTGAAAGAGGCAGGGCAGCAGGGTTGTGTTACTTTCTACTGCATTGCAATGATTGAGTCAGTGCACCAGAGAACGTCTAGGTCGTGACGAGTTAAACATTTATTAAATTACAATAAGGAAAACAATACTTTAAAAAAAATAAACATTTTATTGAGGTATTTTTGGTATTATAACAACAACACAATAAACAATGTACATGAAACTATAAACATATTGCAAAAGCCCTCTCCCTCCCTTACAGGTCCCACCTTTATTAACCCCCTACTTTGACGATTAATTTTCCACGAAGAAGTCGGCGAACGGTTGCCATCTCCGAGCGAACCTTAACAGTGACCCTCTCAAGGCGAACTTGATTTTCTCCAAACAGAGAAAGCTAGCCATGTCCGATAGCCAGGTCTCAGACTTCAGGGGCTTTGAGTCCCTCCAAGCTAATAGTATCCATCTCCGGGCTACCAGGAAAGCAAAGGCCAGAACGTCTGCCTCTTTCTCCTCCTGGATTCCCGGGTCTTCCGACACCCCGAAAATCGCCACCTCTGGACTCGGTGCCACCCTTGTTTTTAACATCGTGGACATGACATCTGCAAACCCCTGCCAAAATCCCCTAAGCTTCGGACATGCTCAGAACATGTGGACATGGTTCGCTGGTCCTCCCGCACATTTTGCACACCTGTCTTCCACCCCAAAGAATCTGCTCACCCGGGCCACTGTCATGTGAGCCTGGTGAACGACCTTAAATTGTATCAGGCTGAGCCTGGCACATGTTGCGGACGTGTTGACTCGACTCAACGCGTCCGCCCATAGACCATCCTGTATCTCTCCTCCCAGCTCCTCCTCCCACTTGCGCTTCAGCTCCTCGGTCTGCGTCTACTCTGACCCATGAGTTCCTTGTAAACGTCCGAGACGCTCCCTTCCCCTGCCCACCCTCTGGAAACTACCCTGTCCTGAATCCCCTTAGCAGTCGGAGCGGAAAGGTTGACACCTGTTTACGTAGGAAGTCCCGCAACTGCAGATACCAGAATTCGTTTCCCCTCGCCAATCCAACTTCTCCTCCAGCGCCCTCATACTCGGAAAGCTCCTCTCTAGAAACATATCCCTCATCCTCTCAATCCCTGCTCTCCGTCATATCCGGAACCCCCATCCATACTTCCCGGGGCAAACCGGTGATTATTACAGATTGGGGACCAGACCGATGCTCCCTCTGTTCCCACATGTCTCCTCCATTGCCCTCAGACTCTCAGGGCTGCCACCACCATGGGACTGGTGGAGTACCGTGCCGGCGGGAATGGCAGAGGTACAGTTACCAACGCCCCACAAACTGGTGCCCTTGCATGAAGCTGCCTCCATACACTCCCATGCCGACCCCTCCCCCACTACCCACCTCCTGATCATGGCTATATTCGCCGCCCAGTAATAGTTATTAAAATTTGGCAGCGCCAGCCCGCCCTCTCCCCGACTCCGCTCAAGCATTACCTTCCTTACTCGCGGGGTCTTCCCCGCCCAAACAAAGCCAGAGATCACTTTGTTGACACGTTTAAAAAAGGATCGCGGAATAAAGGAGGGGAGACATTGAAACACGAACAAGAATCTTGGTAGGACCGTCATCTTCACCGTCTGCACCCTCCCAGCTAATGACAACGGGAGCACGTCCCATCTCTGAAAATTGTCCTTCATTTGGTCTACTAGCCAGGCCAGATTTAATTTATGCAGCCGGTCCCATTCCCACGCCACTTGAATGCCGAGGTACCTAAAGCTTCCCCCTACTAATCTAAACGGCAGCTTCCCCTATTGCCTCTCCTGTCCCCTCGCCTGGACTGCAAACATCTCATTTTTCCCCATATTTAGCTTGTACCCCAAAAACCGGCCAACTTCCCATAGATTCCTCATGATTACTTCCACTCCCTCTAATGGGTCCGATACATACAGAAGCAGGTCGTCTGCATAGAGCGAGACTCTGTGCTCCACCCCGTCCCCCCCCCAGACCAGCCCCTTGAGGGTCTCAGAGCAATTGCCAATGGCAAACAACAGTGGGGAGAGGGGGCATCCCTGTCACGTCCCCCCGGTGCAGTCTAAAATAGTCCGATGTTGTCCTATTCGTCCGTACACCTGCCACAGGAGCCTGATACAGCAACCTGACCCAGTCAATAAAGCCCCACCCAAATCCGAACCGTACCAGTACCTCCCACAGATAATCCCATTCTACTCTATCAAAAGCCTTTTCTGCATCCATTGCGATCACTACCTCCACCTCCCTACCTTCAGGGGGCATTATGATCTCATTTAACAGCCTTCTTACGTGGGCCACCAACTGCCTACCCTTAACAAACCTCGTCTGGTCCTCCCCAATAACGTCTGGAACACAATCCTCAATCCTGGAGGACAAAATCTTGGCCAGCAGTTTGGCGTTCACATTCAACAGGGATATCGGCCTTTCGGACCACACAGCTCCGGGTTCTTGTCCCGCTTCAGAATAAGCAAAATTGTGGCCTGTGACATCGTCGGCGGCAGCACCCCTCATTCCCTTGCCTCACGGAACATCCTCATCAACACCGGCCCCAATATCCGAGAGAACTTTTATAAATCTCCATTGGATACCCGCCCGGTGGCACGGTTTTACCCGCCTGCGTGGCCTTCAGACCCTCCACTATCTCTTCTAACCTGATCGGGGCCCACAGCCCTTCTACCAGCTCCCTGTCCACCTTTGGGAAATTCAGCCCCCCCCCCCAAGAAGTGCCTCATCCCCTCTGGCCCAGTAGGGCATTCCGACCTAAACAGCCTACTGCAGAAATCCCTAAACGCCTTATTCGCCTTTGCTGAATCTCCAACCAGGGTCCTATCTCCGTCATTTACTTTCCCTATGTTCCTGGCCGCCTCCCTCGTTCTAAGCTGCTTTACAAGCATTCTGCTGGCCTTCTCTCCTAACTCATAGATCGCCCTCCTTGCCTTTCTCAGCTGCTCCACCGCCCTCGCTGTTGTTAACAAGCCAAACTCCACCTGTAGCCTCCGCCGTTCCCTTAAAAGCCCTGCCTCTGGTGTCTCCGTATACCTCCTATCAATCTTTAGTATCTCCTTAAGCAGTCGGTCAGTCTCTGGCCTATCCACGTTCTCCCTATGGTCCCGAATCGAGATCAGCTCCCCTCTGACCACCGCCTTTAGTGCTTCCCAGACCATCGCTGCTGAAAGTTCCCCCGTGTCGTTGAGCTGCGGGTAGTTCTGAATACATTTCCTCAGCCGCTCGCACTCTTCTTCGTCAGCCAAAAGTCCCACATCTAACCTCCAGTGCGGGCGCTGGTTACTGTCTTTACTAACCTGCAGGTCAACCCAGTGCGGAGCATGGTCTGAGATTGTGATCGCCGAGTACCCAGTGTCCACCACCCCTGCTCAGAATAAAGGAATCAATCCGGGAGTATACTTTATGCACGTGCGAATAGAAGGAGAACTCCTTCACCCTCGGCTGCCCAAATCCCCATGAGTCCACTCCCCCCATCTGCTCCATGAACCCTTTTAGTTCCTTTCCCACTGCTGGCACCCTGCCCGTTTTCGAGCTTGACCGGTCTAAGCCAGGGTCAATAACTGTGTTGAAGTCCCCTCCCATGACCAACCTGTCCGAATCCAGGTCCGGTATCTTCCCCAGCATCCGCTTTATAAACTCCACATCATCCCAATTTGGCACATACATATTTACTAACACCACCTGCACCCCCTCCAGTGTCCCATTGACCATAATGTACTGACCTCCCACATCCAAAACTATTCTACCTGCCTCAAATACCACCCGCTTATTGATCAGGATCATGACCCCTCGAGTCTTTGAATCCAGTCCCGAGTGAAAGACCTGACTGACCCAGCCTTTCCTCAATCTAATCTGGTCAGTTACTCTAAGGTGCATCTCCTGCAACATTACCACGTCCGCCTTCAGTCCCCTAAGATGCGCGAACACACATGCCCTCTTGACCGGCCCATTTAACCCTCCAACATTCCAGGTGATCAGCCTAGTTGGAGGGCTCATTAACCTCCCACCTTCGCCGATCAGCCATCCCCTTTTTTTGCCTCCAGCCCATGCTCCGCTCCTCCACCGGCCCATCCCCAGGCAGCCTCCGCCCCAACCTCCTGTCCCTTGGCCCAAGTCCCTCCCCCGTCAGAAGAACATTTCCCCCCTCCCCCCCCCCCACTCCAATAACAACACTCTGTAACCCAACCCCTTTGATAAGCCGAACATATGCACACCCCCCACTGTGCTTCTGTGAGCTAGCCCTTCCAGCTAGCTTGGTGGCCCCCATCCCTGGCGCCAGATTGTCTCCCTCCCCACACTCTTCCTCCCCCCCCCCCCCCCACTAATACAAACATACTCCAACACCAAACAATCCCCACACAATTGCCTGACAGAAAAACACCAAAATCTAAACAAGCACACCTCCATCCCCCAATAGTGCAATGAAAACCTTAACACACTGAGCTCTGTCACTGGTCCCAAATCAATTCAGAAGGCATTACAAACAGCTTCCACAAAACGACAAATGAGAAACTTTTTTTTAAAGAACAGAGAAACAAAAAGAAAAAGAAACATGAACGCTGCAGCAAAGTTCAAAAGTTCTCAGACCACCACCAGTCCTTTCCTTTTCACGAAGGCCAGCGTATCCTCAGGCGACTCGAAATAAAAGTGCTGTTCCTCGTACGTGACCCAGAGACGGGCCTAATAAAACAGTCCGAACTTCACATTTTTCTTAAGAAGGATCGATCTAATCTGGTTGAAGCCTGCTCTTCTCCCGGCCACCTCCACACTCAGGTCTTGGTAAACCCGCAGGATACTATTGTTCCACTTACAGCTCCGTGTCTGCTTGGCCCACTATAGAATGTGCTCCTTATCCAAATACCTGTGGAATCTCACCACCATTGCCCTTGGGTGGTATCCAGTTTGTGGCTTCCTTGCGAGTGCTCTGTGAGCTGTGTCTACCTCCAAGGGTCGGGAGAATGCCCCATCCCCCAGCAGCTTCTCAAACATATCTGCGATGTATGCCCCAGCGTCCGCTCCTTCGGACCCCTCCGGGAGCCCAACGATTCTCAAGTTCTGCCGGCAGGACCTATTCTCTAGGTCCTCCACCTTCTCCCGGAGCTTCTTCTGCTGGTCTCTCAGCATCCCCACCTCCAACTCCACCGCAGTTTGATGTTCCTCCTGCTCAGCCAGCGCCTTCCCCACCTTCTGGATCGCCTGATCTTGGGCGTCCAATCTAAGCTCCAGCCGCTCAATCGACTCTTTTATCGGGTCCAAGCAGTCCCGTTCCTGCTTAGCAAAGCCTTCCTGAATAACTTGCATCAGCTTCTCCGTTGACCACTGGATCGACAAATCAGAGGTCCAGTCCTCCGCCATGCTGTCTCCCGCTGCAGCTTCAGCCCAAGCCTTCTCTGTCTTTCTGTTTCTACCTTTACGAGCACTTCTAGTCCTTCTCTCCATGCACCGATGTGGGAATTCAATGCACAATTGCCTCTGTCTTCAGTTTTACAGTTCAAGTCCGATAGAAAATCGGGGGAAGAGGTCCAAAAGTCCGACCCGAGCGGGAGCCACCAAATGTGCGACTTACTGCTTCATAGCCGCCACCAGAAGTCAAGGAAAACAATACTAATACTACTAAACTATGAACTGTAAATAACCAGAATATGAGAGTTAACACTAATCACGACTATCCACGATGACTTCTACATCCAGACTGGCTGCAGTATCACGTGGTACATCTCTACTGCTACTTGCTGGTTGCAGGTCTGACATGTTAACATATAGAATTGCTTATGCATATCATTACAGGGTGGGGGGGGGGGGGGGGGGCGGTTGGGGTTGGGAAGACATGTGCGAGTGTTTAACTATCAGAGGAGGGTAATCGGGATAAAGTGAAAGCAGGAATTAATGCGGTGGGTGTGGAGGGAGATGGGGTGATGGTTGTGTTGATAGGTGGGAGAAGGGTAAAAACTGGCCATTGGCAGACAGTGATCTCAACAAGGAGCTAGGAGAGGCACACATGCAGCTCCTAGCTCCGCATTCAGGTAAGTATGTTTTAAAATCATACCTTTTTATGACAGAATCTAGGGGGGTAGGTCACATGTAGTCCTAATTTTCATGAATGCAGATGGGTCACTATAGTTTATGTTCAACTCAATCTTGAACACAGGACCTCCATCTGGGGTGTTAGGCCGCTTATCTACAAAGTGCTTAATGCCCATGTCAGATGTATACCCCTGACATCCTGTTTCTATACCTAAGCTGACTGGGCATTTGCGCATTTTCAATTTGCAATGAATATGCACTTCCCACTTACCATATTGGCAATATGGTATTATTCAGTTACCAAAAACAAGTATTGCACCATCAAATCTAAAGACCTTGGTGTCCTGGCCAAAATATATTCTTCAACTAACAGTACTAAACACAATTCATCCACGAACAGAGACAGAGCAAAACGCAGAGGAGCTGTCAGGGTAGCAGAGCAGTCAGTATTTGACACTGAGTTTGGAATGGTGGCATGAGGAATGAGGAGGAATTGTACTTACCCAACTTCACTGGCTATTGTGGCAGCCTCCTATCATACACACATGAGCAGTAAGCGGCTGATGTAGATTCCTTACCGTGACACTCTACCTCCCCGTTCTCCTCATCAGATAAAGTTTCTGGATCCTCTTCTTTCTCCGGGTTAGTGTTGTCACCCCTCTGGATTGAAATATTATGCAATACATAGCACACATTCTGTGACAATGTTGCTGGGTCAGATTGGAAGGAACTCCAGAAAGATCAAGCCTGTGGAAGGGCAGCTTCAGTTGACAAATGGTTTGCTCTATGATGTTCCTTGTTTTGTTGCGACTGGCATTGGACCTCTTCCTCTCTGCAAGGTTTTTTGATGGTTGTCAGAAGCCATTTGTGAAGAGATAGCTCTAGTCACTGAGGATCCATTTGTTGACAGGTGGCCTTGGCACAAATTGGTGCAGCACCTGTGAGTGTTGAAGCACATAGGCACCGTGGCTGCTGCCAGGAGCACAACTCCATACCTTGCTTTTTGTGGTCACAGATTAACTGCATGTTGAGGGAATAGAATCCCTTTATGTTAATGCCTTGATGGTAACATGGAGCACGATTTAACGCAAACATTTCTAAGGGCAAGATCTATCGGCAGTGTTGCACCCAAAAACAGCACATTGAGGCCAGTAGGTGCCAGGTCGTCCTTCTTTCAAGAACTACCTGGCTCGCCAGGCATCTAACACGATATCGCGAGACATCGTGCTGAGAATCTCGCTCATTGTGAGCTTGCGGGTCTCCCACACCCCCCACCCATGGGCAATGTTACCTTCCACACACATGGGCATTACCCCACACTCTGCCAAGTGTTGACACCCCGCTATGAGGTTGCTGAGGGCCCCCCTTCCAGGCCTTCCCACCCCCCTTTCGGCCCACTGTTCAGGCGCGGCGTGGCCGGTAGATCACACCCCCCAGTCATTTTTCTGAGCCTTGGGGGTTTTTCCAGGTCTAGCTAACACTTGGATGTTTTCTCAGCAGTGGGGAGCTGAACTCGCTCGCGAGACCAGCTCCTTAGAGATCGGGCTGCCATTTTGAAAGGGTGCCGCAATCTCTAAGCGAGCTTGAGGGTCCCCCACAACTCCCACCCACGGGCAATTTCATTCCCCACTCACATGTGCATTAAACCCCTCCCACCACGCCTAAAGTGAGGACACCTTCCTGTGGAGTCACTGAGGGTCCCCCCCTTTTAGGCCTCCCCACGCCACTATTTGGGCCCCCCCCCTTTCATGGGGATGGCTCCCCTCAACCCTGGACCTTGACAGTGCCAACCTGGCACCTGGGCATCCTAGCACTGCCACTCTGGCACCTTGACAGCACTGCCAGGACACCTTGGCAGTGCCAGTCTGGCAAAAGCACCTTGCAGTGCCAGCCTGGAAGTGCTACCTGGGCACCTTGTCGGTGTCACGGTGGCAGTGCAAAGGTGCCAACCTGGTAGTAGAGAGCCAGGGTGCCACCCTGCTCTCTCCCTGACCATCCAGCTGTCTCCAATGCCCCCCCCCCCCACCCAAGTGTCATTATGCCTGGGCCACGATTGTGGGGACCAGTGCTAAACGGTGCCTTGGCAAGGTCTCCCAGGTGCTAACGTTAGTTCCCGGGTGCTGGGATGATCCTAAACCCAGGTTTATCTGGCTCTCACCCACTCGGATGTGATGGGCTGTTCGATCGCACTCATGGATGCAACTAATTGGACCTTGAACACACAGAAAACCGGCAATAACTGCCAATCCTATTGCCCTCTCTTCCTAATTAACCCCATCCATCCGGAATCTTATGATACTCCAACTCTCTTGTACAGTGCATTTGTCAGCTCTCTTTATCAACGGTGAGTGGCTGCTTGGCAGATGTCATCCGTAGAGCCCTGGAAGGAATTGTCCACATAGAATAACTACAGTAACCTTCAATGCCACTGGAATAGGGTGCCTACCCTATCCTTATGGACACATATCATCCTGAATTAGGTTCTTTTACTGTCTCCCTGAAGAGGTGTAGTCTCTTCTGGCAGCAGCTCTCTGAGGTTTGTAGGAAGGTCATGCTGCTCCTGTAAATTCTTGGATGCGCCGAGGACCTGGGTCTGCTTCCGCCTTGTTGCTTGGCCTCCTGTTGCTGTGCTCTCTCCTGTTGCTACTGCTGAGCTGCCTTCACTGGTGCCTGTGCAGCGTTGATCCCCTCCAGGACTTGAGGATCAAGGAGTACAGGGTGAATGATTCCCATTGTACAATGCCCTCTCCCTTTCAAGACAGCGTCTGAAATGTCCTCCCCTGAGGGACTCAGATATGTAATGCCACTTTAATGAGTCTGTCCCTAGACAATACACTGTTCCGTTAATATCTGGAACCAAAACTTCTTCCCTCAAACTCTGCATCTCGGAATGTCAGATTATCAAGCTTGAAGAGGAAAAGAGGTGTAATTCTTCGGCCTTGTTGTGCTCTCGCTTGAGCACAATGAGGACGGTGAATAGCGGGCGAGGAGGAAAACAAGAACCGCGCCAAATGCTAAACAGTTTGCGATGCAACCAGCCCACTCATGTAGGCAAAATCAGGATCTTGCCGTAACGTGGCGGTAAACTAATTAATCGGCCTCTCCAGCAAGTTATCACGCTGGTGCCGATTAGTACTTTTTAAAAACGTGAACCTGTCAGAAGTACTTCTGCGCAGAGCCAAGGAGAGGAGTAGCCATCTTTGCTCACAGGCAATGAGCCCGGGGGCGCTGGGCTTGCCATCTCAGTTCTCCGTGGGGAACCCTTGACTGTCAGGGGAGAGCTGTCCGCAGGGATAGGCTGCCTTTGGAAGGTGGGGGATGAGGCGCTGGGGGCAGCTATATGCGGCATCACCACGCCAATCCCTGAGCTGAAACTGAAAATCGCTTATTGTCGCGAGTAGGCTTCAATGAAGTTACTGTGAAAAGCCCCTAGTCGCCACATTCCGGCGCCTGTCCGAGAATCAAACCATGCTGCTGGCCTGCTTGGTCTGCTTTAAAAGCCAGCGATTTAGCCTAGTGAGCTAAACCAGCCTCATGTGTATCATGTGTATCTGCTCTGGGCACAACCCTTATCCCTGCCCACCTGCCCCACCGACCACTCATAATCCTCACCGGCTGCTAAGGCCTCTGGCCAAGCGGCTATGGGCTATTCCTAATAGGGAATTGCCAATCGTGGTTAAGTGAGAACTTCACACAACCCAAGTGGATTCCCGTATGTGGATGGGCCATGTAGCATGTGGGAGGCATTGCCTCCCATCCCAATCAGACCGTGATGTCTGGGCACTGTGCCTGAACACCGTGGGAGGTAACACCACACACGCAGCAGACAACATCCAAACACCCAGGGGATGGACACAGCTTCAGTGACAAGTCCATGCCTGGAGGGTGGGTGAGTGCCATGGGGAGGGGACAGTGACCGGTTCAGGTGACATTTAAAAAATATATATATTAATTAAGGCATTTATAAATAAACATCAAACAAAACCACAACCAGGATGAAAAAGTTAACCAACAAATAACAAACAAAAGAACACAGCATAACTCAATAAATAGCCAACAACAACTACACCCAGCCCTCCCTACCATAATCCTCCCACCCTCTCCGCCTCTACTATTTTGTTATAAATTTAGAGTATCCAATTCATTTTTTCTAATTAAGGGGCAATTTAGCTTGGCCAATCCATCTAGCCTGCACATCTTTTTGGTTTTGGGGGTGAAACCCACGCAAACACGGGGAGAATTTGCAAACTCCACACAACAGTGACCCAAAGCCGGGACCGAACCTGGGACCTCGGCGCCCTGAGGCAACCGTGCTAAGCACTTGTGCCACTGTGCTGCCCTGCCTCCACTTTTTCTAGTTACTCATAATCCAACCCCCCACTTCCCCCTGCTGTCTCAACTGTCCTGGAAGAAGTCAATGAACGGTTTCCATCTCCGGATGAACCCTTCCATTGACCCCCTTAAGGCAAATTTAATTTTCTCCAATCTAAGGAAATCCGCGAGGTCACTCACCCATACCCCTGGCTTCGGAGGCTCCGAGTCCCTCCACCCCAACAAGACCCAGCAGACCTTGTCCTAGTGATGTTGCCACTAGGCCGGGTAGCCATATGTCGGAGACGGCGGCAGCAGCAGTGTAAGCAGATGCTCGAGGCAGTGGACTATGTGCCGGACCCTGCTCCATACCCTGAGGACCCAGCCGCCCAGCAGGCCAGGGAGGGACCCACAGGCATTGCTCATTCGAACTGATGACGGACAGCGTGTGCCACAGGAGGCTTCGCCTCAACAAGGAGGTGGTGCGGCATCTGTGCCATATCATCGCGGACTTGTCACCACATGGAGGAGGAGGACACCCGCTTCCAGTGGCCATCAAGGACACCACAGCCTTGATCTTTTGTGTCTCAGAATCATTTCAGGGCTCAAGCAGGGACTTGCGTGGCATCTTGTAGGTCAGAGCCCACAGGTCCATACGACAGGTCATGGGTGCCCTGTTTGCTGGGACGGGAAAGTATATCAACTTTGGCATGGACCAAGCCCAACAGGATGTCTGGGCAGCAGGTGCCTCTGCCATCACCAGGATCTCCCAGGTCCAGAGGGTAATAGATGCCAGGCATGTCACTCTGCGCTGACCGGGCTATCTGGGAGTACCCTTTGTTAACAGAAAGGGGTTCCACTCCCTGAACATACAGCTCGAGTCCAACCACCACATGAAGATCATGCCCCTGTGTTGATGCTTCCCGGGGAGTGCCACATCGGCTACATCCTGGGGCAGTCAGTTATCCCGGATCTCTTCGACGCCCATGGCGGGCGACCTCTTGGAGCTCTGGGGCCAGTGCACCCGGTGCACTTATCGGCAGCACATAAACACTTATATACAACCTGACAAGATTATAAATCTCTTTGTGAGACCTACTGAACAGAGCAAGCCCTTACAACAGCCAGAACAGCCTTACAACAGTCAGCCCAGTCAATTGAGAAAGAAAATAGTGTGAGGGAGAAGATTAAACCACACAGTTCTTCGGCATGTTTACTTATAGACTACTTTCAGCAGAGGAATGAATATGAGCATATTGGTTTTCACTATTTGTGACAATAATTGTTAAAATAGAGGTGTGAAAGGAAATGAGTGGTGCAGTGGGTTGGTACATTGGCCTTTCACCACTGGCTCCTGGGTTCAAATCCAGGTCGTCTGATCAAAGAAATACTGCTTAAATCTACAGACTGGAAAGATCACATATAAAAGGAGTTTGATGCGTTTCAACCCGGTTCCTCGTGGTCATAATAATAATCTTTGTTAGTATCACAAGTAGGCTTACATTAACACTGCAATGAAGCTACTGTGAATATCCCCTCGTCACCACATTCCAGCACCTGTTCGGGTACACAGAGGGAGAATTCACAATGTCCAAATTACCTAACAGCAAGTCCTTCGGGACTTGTGGGGGGAGTCTGGAGCACCCAGAGGAAACCCACGCAGACATGGGGAGAACGTGCAGAGTCCGCACAGACAGTATACACCAACAGCTCTTGCAGAAGGAAGGATGACAACTAATGACATATAATACACATTGGAGGATCAGTTGGATTGAATTCACAGAGGGAATCATACCCAGTGTTATTGGAACTCAGAAATTTCTTCATTTCTCAGAGCTACCAAAAAATTAAAATAAATTGGAGGGGGGGGGGGGGGGGGGGAGTGTAAGATGATGAATTGCCGATTGAAAACCGTTGAACTGTGTAAGTCACAAGTAATGTTCATTTGTTCTGATTGCCTGTTTACAATTGATGCTCATAGTGCTTGATCAGTTAAGCCTGGGTGTGGACTCAGAAACAAAATTAAACAATGGTGGAAGTTGTCAGAAGCAAAGAACTGTAAGCATGCAGCAGACATTTAAAAGCACTGTAATAAGATGTCAACACACATAGAAACCTCTGTGTTAACACTGCAAAGCTCCAAGATATAAAATATACACTACTATGTGCACATTATTCTGAAAGTTATAAAAAAAAACACAACTTTTCTTAATTATTTTAAAATGATCTGTATCAGTAAAATTGTTTCCTTAGATTTTCCACATAGTTTCTTCCAATCATCTGCCATTATTTTAGTTGAAAATTTGGCTGAAACCCTTCCACCTGCAGCCCATGATTATAACTGGCTTCCAATCTGTTATTTTTCCATGCGAATCACATGGTACAAATCACATATTGGCTCTTACTAACCACATAGTAACACCATCCGACAGTTGAAAAATAGTTCAGTCTATTTTTCCCACCATGGCAGTTCTGAATCCATCTGAATTTTTTCCAGGAATATGTTTCAGAAACAATAATTGATGACCTCTCGCAAAACCCCCTTCCCAACCACCCCTGCCCCACACCCTTTCCAACCACCCCCGCCCCGCAGCCTTCCCAACCACCGCCGCCCTGCAGCCTTCCCAACCACCCCCGCTCCGCACCCTTCCCAACCACCCCCGCCCCGCACCTTCCCAACCACCCCCGCCCCGCAGCCTTCCCAACCACTCCCGCCCCCCCCTCCCAACCGCCCCCGCCCCGCACCCTTCCAAACCACCCCGCCCCACACCCTTCCCAACCATCCCCGCCCCACACCCTTCCCAACCGCCCCCGCCCCACACCCTTCCCAACCGCCCCCGCCCCACACACTTCCAACCGCCCCCGCCCCACACACTTCCAACCGCCCCCGCCCCACACACTTCCAACCGCCCCCACCCCACACACTTCCAACCGCCCCCACCCCACACCCTTCCCAACCGCCCCCACCCCACACCCTTCCCAACCACCCCCACCCCACACCCTTCCCAACCACCCCGCCCCACACCCTTCCAACCGCCTCTGCCCCACACCCTTCCCAACCACCCCCGCACCGCACCCCTCCCAACCACCCCTGCACCCTTCCCAACCACCCCTGCACCCTTCCCAACCACCCCTGCACCCTTCCCAACCACCCCTGCACCCTTCCCAACCACCCCCGCACTGCACCCCTCCCAACCACCCCTGCCCCACACCCCTCCCAACCACCCCTGCCCCACACCCTTCCCAACCGCCCCCGCCCCCGCCCCGCCCCGCATCCTTCCCAACCACCCCCGCCCCACACCCTTCCCAACCACTCCCACCCTGTATCATTATAAACCACCCGCTGCCCTGCATCCTACCCAACCGCCCCCCCCCCGCATCCTTCCCAAACACCCCCGCCCCACACCCTTCCCAACCACCCCCACCCTGCTGCCTTCCCAACCACTCCTGCCCCACACCCTTCCAACCACCCTCGCCCCACACCCTGCCCCGCATCCTACCCAACCGCCCCCGCCCCACACCCTTCCCAACCACTCCCACCCTTCCCAACCACCCCCACCCTGGATCCTTCCCAACCACCCCCGCCCCACACCCTTCCCAACCACTCTCACCCTGTATCATTATAAACCACCCGCTGCCCTGCATCCTACCCAACCGCCCCCCCCCCGCATCCTTCCCAACCACCCCCACTCTTCCCAACCACCCCCACCCTGCTGCCTTCCCAACCACTCCTGCCCCACACCCTTCCAACCACCCTCGCCCCACACCCTGCCCCGCATCCTACCCAACCGCCCCACACCCTTCCCAACCACTCCCACCCTTCCCAACAACCCCCACCCTGCATCCTTCCCAACCACCCCCGCACCACACACTTCCAACCACTCCCGCCCCACACCCCACCAACCGCCCCCACCCCACACCCCACCAACCGCCCCCACCCCACACCCCACCAACCGCCCCCACCCCACACCCTTCCAAACCACCCCTGCCCCACACCCATCCAACCGCTCCCGCCTCACACACTACCAACCGCCCCGCCCCACACACTTCCAACCGCCCCCGCCCCCACCCGACACCCATCCCAACCACCCCTGCCCCACACCCTTCCCAACCACCCCTGCCCCACACCCTTCCCAACCACCCCTGCCCCACACCCTTCCCAACCACCCCTGCCCCACACCCTTCCCAACCACCCCTGCCCCACACCCTTCCCAACCGCCCCCGCACCGCACCCTTCCAACCGCCCCCGCCCCACACCCTTCCCAACCGCCCCCTGCCCCACACCCTTCCCAACCGCCCCCTGCCCCACACCCTTCCCAACCGCCCCCTGCCCCACACCCTTCCCAACCGCCCCCTGCCCCACACCCTTCCCAACCGCCCCCTGCCCCACACCCTTCCCAACCGCCCCTGCACCGCACCCTTCCCAACCGTCCCTGCCCCGCATCCTACCCAACTGCCCCCGCCCCACAACCTTCCCAACCACCCCGCATCCTACCCAACTGCCCCCGCCCCACAACCTTCCCAACCACCCCCACCCTGCATCCTTCCAAACCACTCCCGCCCCACACAGTACCAACCGCCCCCACCCCACACCCTTCCCAACCACCCCTGCCCCACACCCATCCAACCGCTCCCGCCCCACACCCTACCAACCGCCCCGCCCCACACACTTCCAACCGCCCCCTGCCCCACACCCTTCCCAACCGCCCCCTGCCCCACACCCTTCCCCAACCGCCCCCTGCCCCACACCCTTCCCAACCGCCCCCTGCCCCACACCCTTCCCAACCGCCCCCTGCCCCACACCCTTCCCAACCGCCCCCTGCCCCACACCCTTCCCAACCGCCCCCTGCCCCACACCCTTCCCAACCACCCCTGCACCGCACCCTTCCCAACCGCCCCTGCCCCGCATCCTACCCAACTGCCCCCGCCCCACAACCTTCCCAACCACCCCCCATTCTACCCAACTGCCCCCGCCCCACAATCTTCCCAACCACCCCCACCCTGCATCCTTCCAAACCACTCCCGCCCCACACACTACCAACCGCCCCCACCCCACCCCACACCCTTCCCAACCACCCCTGCCCCACACCCATCCAACCGCTCCCGCCCCACACCCTACCAACCGCCCCGCCCCACACACTTCCAACCGCCCCGCCCCACATCCTACCAACCGCCCCGCTCCATACCCTTCCAACCGCCTCTGCCCCACACACTTCCAACCGCCCCCGCCCCACACCCTACCAACCGCCCCGCTCCACACCCTTCCCAACCGCCTCTGCCCCACACCCTTCCCAACCACCCCCACCCTGCACCCTTCCCAACCACCCCTGCCCCATACCCTCCCAACCGCCCCCACCCTGCATCCTTCCCAACCATCCCCGCCCCGCACCCTTCCAACCGCCCCCGCCCCGCACCCTTCCAACCGCCCCCGCCCCGCACCCTTCCAACCGCCCCCGCCCCGCACCCTTCCAACCGCCCCCCGCCCCGCACCCTTCCAACCGCCCCCGCCCCGCACCCTTCCAACCGCCCCCGCCCCGCACCCTTCCAACCGCCCCCGCCCCGCACCCTTCCAACCGCCCCCGCCCCGCACCCTTCCAACCGCCCCCGCCCCGCACCCTTCCAACCGCCCCCGCCCCGCACCCTTCCAACCGCCCCGCACCCTTCCCAACCGCCCCCGCCCCGCACCCTTCCCAACCGCCCCCGCCCCGCACCCTTCCCAACCGCCCCCGCCCCGCACCCTTCCAACCGCCCCCGCCCCGCACCCTTCCAACCGCCCCCGCCCCGCACCCTTCCCAACCGCCCCCGCCCCGCACCCTTCCCAACCGCCCCCGCCCCGCCCCCTTCCCAACCGCCCCCGCCCCGCCCCCTTCCCAACCGCCCCCGCCCCGCCCCCTTCCCAACCGCCCCCGCCCCGCCCCCTTCCCAACCGCCCCCGCCCCCTTCCTAACCGCCCCCGCCCCGCCCCCTTCCCAACCGCCCCCACCCCGCCCCCTTCCCAACCCCCCCCCGCCCCCCTTCCCAACCCCCCCCCGCCCCGCACCCTTCCCAACCGCCCCCGCCCCGCACCCTTCCCAACCGCCCCTGCCCTACAACCTTCCCAACCACCCCCACCCTGCATCCTTCCCAACCACCCCCGCCCCACACCCTTCCAACCCCCCCGCCCCGCACCCTTCCAACCACCCCCACCCTGCATCCTTCCCAACCACCCCCGCCCCACACCCTTCCAACCGCCCCCGCCCCACAACCTTCCCAACCACCCCCACCCTGCATCCTTCTCAACCACCCCCGACCCACACCCTTCCAACCCCCCCGCCCCGCACCCTTCCAACCATCCCTGCCCTGCACCCTTCCCAGCCATCCCCGGCCCACACCCTTCCAACCCCCCCCGCCCCGCACCCTTCCAACCATCCCTGCCCTGCACCCTTCCCAGCCATCCCCGGCCTACACCCTTCCAACCGCCCCCACCCCACACCCTTCCAACCGCCCTCGCCCCACATCCTTCCAACCAGCCCCGCCCCGCCCCCTTCCCAACCACCCCCGCCCCGCACCCTTCCCAACCACCCCCGCCCCACACCCTTCCCAACCACCCCTGCCCTGCACCCTTCCCAGCCACCCCCGCCCCACACCCTTCCTAACCACTCCCACCCTGCATCCTTCCCAACCACCCCTGCCCCACACCCTTCCCAACCACTCCCACCCTGCATCCTTATAAACCACCCCCTGCCCTGCATCCTTATCAACCACCCCGCACCCTTCCCAACCACACAAATACCAGCAGAGATTGGAGAGCACATTTTGATAAACCTCAGGCGCTTGATTTCCTACTCATACCTGTTCATATTGACTTAGCTCCTCCCTGCCATCCAGTGCACTTCCCTGCCATTCTTTAATCTCCTGCTCAGTCCCTCCAAAGCTCTTTTCTTTAAAGCAATTATTTTATTCTTGCATTTGATATGGCTCCACTCACAAGGCCAGCACTTGTTGCCGACCCTTAATTGCCCTTTCAGAGTACAGTTAGAGTCAGCCACATTGCTGCAGGCCTGGAGTCACATGTAAGCCAGATCGGGAAGGACGGCAGATTTCTTTCTCTAAATGGACATTACTGAACAAGATAGGTTCTAACAACAATTGATGAGAGCTGTCAGCTAAGACATTATATTCCAGATTTTCTTTATTAATTGAGTTGAAATTCCACCAGCTGCGATGCTGTGTCCCCAGGGCAATGACATGGGCCTCTGGTTTACTAGTCCAGCAATATTACTATTACACCTCTGCCTCACTCGCTCTCCTGCTTATTCCCTTCAATAGATCTCCACAATGATGCAGCTCTGGCCACACTGGGATAAATCACTGAAGGAAAGGCTAGCAGGTGGCAAAAATATTTGAATAACAAAGGAAGTACTAGGATATGTACTCAATGCAGAAAAAAAACCAATAAGAGATCCAGAGGAAGCAAGAAAGAGAGAGAGAGAGAGAGAGAGAGAGAAACCGAAGAAGAGTACACAAGAGAGGAAACCATAGAGCGAAAAGGAAACATGAACACAATGACCAAATAGCAGTGATGGAGGAAGGAGAGTAAGTTGGACATGGAAAGTGTCAGAGACTAATTTTAATGGAATAAATCAAGACAATTATTTTCTTTGGTTAGGAAGTCTTTGAAATGAAAAATGAAAATCGCTTATTGTCACGAGTAGGCTTCAATTAAGTTACTGTGAAAAGCCCCTAGTCGCCACATTCCGGCGCCTGTCCGGGGAGGCTGGTACGGGAATCGAACCGTGCTGCTGGCCTGCTTGGTCTGCTTTAAAAGCCAGCGATTTAGCTGAGTGAGCTAAACCAGCCCCAACCAGTCAATTTCAAATTGCGAAGAAAGAATAATGAGAACTGTTGCTCCATAGGGTTTCTTGGATCTTGGCATGCTTTGATTATAGGAAGTCCATGAAAAAGAAACTATAATATTTTTTAAAGAGAAAAATGAATACGGGTTTGAAGCAGAGAAAGATGCACAACTATTGGGAGACAGTAGGACAGCATGATTAGTTTTATATTGCTAACAGGAAGCACAGATATGTCAGATTGAATGGTGTCCTCATGCAATGTCAATTTCTATGGTTCCTTGAAACCTGCCAGAATCAACCAGGTCACTTGGATAAGATGGCTGAAGTCAGTAAGAAAAAGATAAATTGAAAGATAGCACTGGAGAACTAATAAATCAGATACTACTGTAATAAAATGTAGTTCAGCCACAATTTGAAGAATAACAATACATACTTTTAAGATCAGTTTATGGGATATGGCTGGTCACTTTCATCTTTTTATTATTATGAGCATATTTTTCATTGGCTGCAGAACACTAATCTAGTAGGCAAAAAGTAACTTTGAACGTATAATTCCTGTGCAAGAAAGTTATGATCGCTAAACTAGTTGAAACCACTTAACACAGACTGCTTTGCTCTGATATGGGTATGTGGCTGATTCTCCTGTATCTCAAGAAAGCTCAGGAAACTAACTTTACGTTAGGTGCTTTCCACTGAGGGAAAGTATCTTTGTTCCTCCCATAATATTTCAGTTTTAAAATTAATTGTAGTGGAAAGCATCATGTGGGTTTAAAATCTATGCATACCCGATAGCTTGAGATGAATATATATATTTGGACCCGTTATTGCGTCTTTTTTTCCTTCAGTTCTCCACCCGAAAGCTGGTCCTTGGTGATTTTTTACTGAATTTTCACTGAATTGTGGCAAAGTGCCATGATATTTTTACTATGGGTAAGGCAACAAGCCAGGCTCAACCTCAGTTGGAACGGGGATCAAAATCTCTTGTAATTGGCATTAATCTGATCCAGATGCTAACTATCGAGCCAGCTAAGTGGCTCCCAAGTCAGTAGAGCAGCAACTGTAATTTGGTTCTCTAAGTATCAATCTATAATCATAGAAATCATAGAAACCCTACAGTGCAGGAGGCCATTTGGCATATCGGGTCTGCACCGACCACTGAAGGAGCATCTACCTAGGCCCACTCCCCCGTCCTATACCCATAATCCTGGAACCCCACCTAACCTTTTGGACACTAAGGGGCAATTTAGCATGGTCAATAATGGATTCTACAGAATCCCTATAGTGCAGAAAGAGGCCATTTATTTCATCGAGTCTGCACAGACCCTTGAAAGGAACACTCTGCTTAGACCCACTCCCCTGCCTTATTCCCATAAACTCACACAATGATCAATCCACCGAACCTGCACACCTTTGGACTGTGGGAGGAAACTCGAGCACCCGGAGGAAACCCACGCAGACATGGGGAGAATGTGAAAATACCACACAGTCTCCCAAAGTCAGGCTGGAATAAAACCCAGATCACTGACACTGTGAGGCAGCAGTGCAAACCACTGTGCCAGATGCCCTCCATGTCCATACTTCTGCCATTTTCACCAAGGTGTTAGCATGGGTACATGGAGTGTGCAAGGAAAAACACAGAGTATGCAGATTGTGACATCAGTCAATATGCAATGGGGATTTCAAAACTCATTCAAAGACACTCAATAACTGATTGAGGAATCCAGCATTGGGGTGGGCGTGGCCCAGCTGAAAGCCATCCCCTGCACTAACTGTTGGCTCCCCTCGCCCCCTTTCCCACAGTCTTCACACTGCGACCCCCACTCCTACCATCACTTATCTCTGGCGTAGGATCCAGCATCAATCTTAGAGCTCGGATGGGTTATACTGGCAGGAATGGCTGCCTCCCTGGTGGTGCTGCAGGCATTGGAGCTGCAGGCGTTTAGTTGGCAGGCTGTGTTCGGTGGGCAGGACTTTAGCCCCTGGGAGCCTTGATCCTGGGAAGCCTCTCTGCTGTCCAGTTAAGTGCCTGATTGACACTTAATGCAATGGGCCATTCCTAAGTGATGATGTGGGGCCCTTGCTGGCTCTCCAGCCGACCTGTGAGAAACACATCATACCATTAAATACTGTCTATCATGCTAAATGTATCTGCTTCACTAAGCAAGTCTTCACTGATACCAGTTGCAGCCAGAACTGCATCTCAGAGCAGGGCACGGATGGGGGCTGGTTTAGCACATGGACTAAAAGCTGGCTTGCAATGCAGAACAAGGCCAGCACCGTGGGTTCAATTCCCGTACCGGCCTCCCCGAACAGGCGCCGGAATGTGGCGACGAGGGTTTTTTCACAATAACTTAATTGATGCCTACTTGTGACGAGAAGCGATTGTTATTATTATGACCTCACTATTGGCTGTGGAGTCTTATGCATTGTACTCATTCCAGCCTGGAACAGACTGTATTTTCAACATATCCCAGTTTTCTGTCCACTGTTGCCAAAGGGAGGCTTTGTTTGCAAAGACAGCTGAATACATAACATTGACCTTTTCCAGAGAGAAACAAGTGGAGTGAGTTCACAGCTTCAATGGGAATGCAAGCTTCCCAATGATGCTGGGTGCCATTGACTATACACATGTCACATTTTAGTGTTGCATGAAAACTCGGAAATGGTCTGCAAATGTAAGAGATTCAACTCCCTCAGAGTCCTGCTGGTGCGTGCCCATAATTAACACATCATACAGGTCAATGCTCGGGGTACCATGGCAGCAGTCATGTGCTGATTCTGTGGCAGTCTGCAGAGCCATCTGTATTTAAGCCACCAGAGGGTAACAAAGGTTATCAGCTGAAAATGAACATAGTCTTGCTTGAGATGGGAGGGACGCTTTCTGAGAATTGACTGACAGCAGTAAGCCTGGGAGGTGATAGAAGACAGAGCCAATTTGGTCTGCATGACCCAAGAGACTCAGACTGATCGGAGAGCAGATGATTGTCCTGAAGAAAGAGTAGTTTGCTGCTCGTATTCATGTTACAGTACATTCCAGTTCAGCCTGCAACTCATTTACTGCTGCCCCACCCTAGCAATTATATACAGCCCACCAACTGCTCAAAGAAAGACCATATTGACAAGTCACAACTACCAACAGCAATTTAAAACTGAAAATATTATCACATTGAATTGTTAAGGATCTCGTACATTAAATCCTTGAGAGATAAGAAGTACATATATATATTTATATTTAGACTGATTTTTATAGTTAGATGCAAATTTATTTACTGTTGGACAAGCTGGCCTATGGATGGGCTGATATTTCTCATTGTGCTTCTCATACTCACAATATTGTAAGATGACCTATCTGCTTGCAGGATAAAATGACGAACAGAACAAAAATAAAGATGTACAATTACAATACAAAGTAGGGGAATGAACTCATCGAACTGTATTTGAATTTTGTCCAGTATTTGTTTCTAAATTTGTGAAAAATAAGGGGCATCAGATAGTGATGACCAATTACTTTTCAAAATTCATTAACAGGATGTGGCCATCACTGGTTAGGCCAGCATTTAGGTGGTGGCGAGCTGCCTGCTTGAACCGCTGCAGTCCCTGAGGTGTGATATGAGCTGAGGAGATATGGAGCAGAGCACTGCTTATGTGCAGCAGGAGGATTCCTTAAATTGACTTCCCAGGCAGTAAGCTAAATGTATCTTGGACCATTGCCTGCTGGAGTTATCCTGATAGTACCGACACGTGTACAGTAAGATCCTTAGTCAGTGTTTGTACCGTGTTCTTGCCTTGGTTCCAAATTGGACTTTTATTCATCGTCAAGACTGTCTGTATACTTATACAAGACCCTGAGAGAAAGGATGGGTTGTACTGGAAGACATCCCAATCTGTCCAGATATCAAAGGCACTACTTCAAAATGTCAGTAGCATTGTTGTATGAAATACATTATGGTTGCACTTTACCTTTAACTATAGCTGTCGCAAAGCCTGACAGGCAACTTTGATCTTTGTGGAGTCACACTTTCAAACTCCCATTATCATCAATAACTCTAGAACAGATTATTGCCGTATTTTAAAAGCTGCCTGGGAAGTGGACAATGATTTTCATGACATTTTAATGATGGGGGCCACCGACCAAATCCCCATTAATAGAGAACCCTTTTAATTTGTTGTAAACTGTAGCCATATGACATCACATTTGTCATCCAGCACAATTGTCAGTGTCCAAGGCCCAGCCATCTTCAACTGCTTCATCAATGGCCTTCCCTCCATACCAAAGTTAGAACTGAGGATGTTTGCTGATGATTTCACTATTCTCACCATCATTTACGACTCCTCAGATACTGAAGCAGTCTGTGTCCATATGCAGCAAGATCTGGACAATATCCAGGCTTGGGCTGATAAGTGGCAAGTAATATTCGTGCCACAAAGGCCATGACACTCCAAAAAGAGAAAATTCAACCATCATTCCTTGACATTAAATGGCATTACTATCACTGAATCTCCCAATATGAACATCCTGAGGGTTAACATTGATCAGAAACTGACTTGACACCATATAAATATTGTGGCTACAATAGTAGGCCAGAGGCTGGGAATTCTGTTGCATGTAACTCACCTCTTGACTCCTCAAAGCCTGTCCACCATCTGCAAGGCACAATTCAGGATTGTGATGGAAGCTCCAACAAAACTTAAGAAACTCGACTCCATCAAGGACAAAGCATTTTCTTAACTGACACCCTTGCACCAGCCTATACGTTCACTCCCTCTACCACCTATGCACAATGGCAACAGGATGCACTGTCGGAACTCCCCAAGGCTCCTTCAACAGCACCTTCCAAACCCACAACCTCGATGATGTAGAAGGACAAGTGCAGCAGATACAGGTAACATCACTACCTGCAAGTTTCTCTCCAAGTCATACACCATCCTGACTTGGAACAATATCATTGTTTTTTTACTGGGTCAAATTCTTGAAACTCCTGTCCTAACAGCAGTGTGGGTGTACCTTCACACATGGGGCGCGATTCTCCACAACGACCGACGCCGGAGTGAAACCCGGAGTGTTTCACTCCAGTGACGGAGGCCGCTCCTCGCCCCCTAGTCTCCCCCCCTGGGGGGCTTGGAGCGGCGTTGTGTGAATCTCGGGCGCCGGGCCTTGATGCTTGCGTCAAAGCGGCGCGCCGAGAATGACGTGGCCGGCCGCCTAAGTGACGTCAGCCGCGCATGCGCAGGTTGGCCGGCTCCAACCCGCGCATGCGTGGTTGCCGTCTTCCCCTCCGCTGCCCCGCATGACGTGGCGGCTTGATCTTGCGGGGCGGCGGAGGGGAAAGAGTGCGTCTCTTAGAGACGCTGACCCAACGATCGGTGGGCACCGATCGCGGGCCAGTCACCTCGTGCTCGATCCTCTCTCCGCCCTCCACAGGCCCCACACTTATCTGTCGCGCGATGTTCACGCCGGCAGCGACTAGGTGTGGTTGCCGCCGGTGTGAACCGGTCGGGGTCGTCACTGGGAAAAACGGCAAGCGGCGATTCTCCGAGCGGTGTGTCGCAAAATGCGACACGCCATTTTGGGGGGGTGGGAGAATCGCGTGGCAGGGTGGAGTGGCGTGATTCGCCCAGCCCTCCCATGATTCTCCCACCCAGCGTGGGGAGCAGAGAATCGTGCCCATGGTCTTCAGTGATTCAAGAAGGTGGCTCACCACCATCTTCTGAATGGCAATTAGGGATGGGCAATAAATGCTGGCCTAATCAGCGACACCCACATCCAGCGAAAATTCACTCTAATTAAGGAGCGTCAGCAAGCTGGTGGAGTTGCTGCTCCTGTGCAGTGAGGAATATGTTTTCCTGCTAAATTCAGTCAACTAGTTGATATATCTACGGTCAGAAAACTGGCTGATATTGCTGGCCTGGATGGAGCTGGGGGAATACTCCTCATAGCTGCCATTGCCAATGCCATCACTGTACTTAAAGTTCACTGTCGGTCACCCTGAAACAAATGGCACAGCTCTGAACGCTGCCAAACTTGAACATCTGGAAGCTGTGTTTGTCAATCATTGGTGGGTAACTGTGCCCAAGGCTATAAGCAAGTGGCATATTGATGAACGCATCTCTGGTGGTGTGGCATCCTTAACAGTCTCTCCACTCCTGCTCAGCTTCCTCCACTGAAAGCATTTCTTACAGCTGATTGACACTCATTTCCTTCAGTTCCTTATTCCCCACTTGTGACAACGTAGCCTGGTTCTAATGCCCACTTCACATGGATGAGATCAGCACAAAAGTTATAGTGAAGGCAAAAATGTTGTGGTTTCCTTCTTCAGTAGCAATAATGAATGGGTAGTTGCCAAACAACCCCATCACCCACTGAAATTTATGTCAGTCCCTCAGCCTTGCAAAACGCACGGCCAATAAAATTGCTGCTTCCTTGTTATACAATTGTGACTGCAGTAATGCTTTGTGCCAACAGCAATTTTCAGGGCTACTGTCTTGCCCCTTGTCTCTTTCTTTGACATCTGAAATACTGAGTATTTACAATGTTCAAACAACCTGTCTACAATACAGACAAAATAATTACTTATTTCAGGGACTGCTGTTCAATGGCAAGTCAATTATTCTGTTCAAAAAGAAAAAAAAATGAACATTACCATGATTACAGTATACTCTGCAATAGGTTAATCATTTGATCCCACTGTGATGGTAAATTACTATTTTTCTATCATCCATTATTTATTCCATTATTAGTAAGGACTGTGTCAGGAATGGACAAGGTTTAAAATAATGTAACAATGTAAAAAGAATGAAGCAGCTGCTGTATTATCTCTATTATCTAATTTACTAACCCACTGGCAGCTGCAAATTTCCTCCACTCCCACACAAAATCTTTTTCTATTTACTTCTCCTTCAGGTTTGTTGCCTGTGTCCTTAGTCACAAGAAGTCTGATTGCACATCATGGACTCTCACACAGAAAACACCGACAAAATAGAAGAAGTTAGCTGCCAGAAAAAAAAATCAGCCATCACTTCTAGTACACTTCATTATTTTGAGTTGGATACATCCAGATTAAATCCACTTCCCTTTGACTTTGTCATTGTGCACATATCTCCCTTTTCTCTATTGAGTCAGCAGGCTGCCTATTTTTCTTTTTAATATTTTTCTTGAGTTGGCAGTGGAAGTCCTAGTGGTGGGCAATTTGACAAGTGTAAAGGTAAATTAGGCACTCTTTGTGTTATACCGAGTTTAAGAGTTACCTAGTATTTTAATATTCCATCTGCTGTTGCCTTCTCTGTCAACATTAAATATTTCTCCCGACTTAGCACACACACTTCTTTCCAGATTTTAATTTGAATCATTTTTGCGATTCGTTTTTCCAATGGGAAGATATTTAGTACTCTTAGCTCCCGTGTCTTTTTCCCTTTTTCTAATATTCTCTCCTTAATCCATCTTTCTTGAAGGCTCATGGGTCTACAGGCACCAACAGGTTCACCCAAGTAGGGGTTTGGACAGAATACTAGAAGCCTATTTAGCTACCAGGACCATCGCAGCTCAGAATGACATCACCAGACAGGTCCCATCAACTCCTGAGTTACCGGAACTTTCCTAATCTGTGTGGGCAAGAACCTGACAGCACTCAGAGTTCAGCAATTGATCGAACAGAAAAGTTTGATTTAGCGACTATTAATTGATTTAAAAAACCAATGTGAGTTATTGGTGGATCCCCTCTGCAAACAGTTTTTCTTCCCACCAGTCCAGCCAAGTCCGGAATTTAAACTCAAGTCTCTATAATTACTCTCCGTTATTTGTCTTCTGTACTATTTACTGATTCTTGCTCCAAAAGGGTGAGCAAATAACACGGGCGCGATTTTCCCACCCCCATTGTGCCTGATGCCGATCCCGTAGCAGGTGAATAGCAGGAAAGGTCAAAAAATGAGGGGCGGGATTCTCCCAGCCCTGGGCTGGGCCGGAGAATCCCTGCAACCAGGCCACGCCGCCCCGACGCCGGCATGCAATACTCCGCAGAGCGGAGAATCGGTGGCATTGGCGCCGGCATGTTTGGCGCGGTGCCGGTCACGGGCTGCTCCATGCGGCCGGTCCGCTGATTCTCGTCCCGGGATGGGCCGAGCGGCCGCAGTTAAAACGCTGAGACGAGAATACGCATGGACAAAAACGAGAGTGGTCCTAAAGGAAGAGTGCTAAATTGGGGAAAGGCCAACTATAACAAAATTCGGCAGGAGCTGGGGAATGTGGACTGGGAGCAGCTGTTTAAGGGTAAATCCACATTTGAAATGTGGGAGTCTTTTAAGAAAAGGTTGATTAGAGTGCAGGACAGACATGTCCCTGTGAAAATGAGAGCTAGAAATGGCAAGATTAGGGAACCATGGATGACTGGTGGAATTGTGAGACTAGCTAAGGTGAAAAAGGAAGCATATATTGGGGCAGCAGGGTAGCATGGTGGTTAGCATAAATGCTTCACAGCTCCAGGGTCCCAGGTTCGATTCCCGGCTGGGTCACTGTCTGTGTGGAGTCTGCACGTCCTCCCCCTGTGTGCGTGGGTTTCCTCCGGGTGCTCCGGTTTCCTCCCACAGTCCAAAGATGTGCGGGTTAGGTGGATTGGCCATGCTAAATTGCCCGTAGTGTCCTAATTAAAAAGTAAGGTTAAGGGGGGGGGGGTTGTTGGGTTACGGGTATAGGGTGGATACGTGGGTTTGAGTAGGGTGATCATGGCTCGGCACAACATTGAGGGCCGAAGGGCCTGTTCTGTGCTGTACTGTTCTATGTTCTATGTTCTATAAGATCGAGGCGACTCAAAACTGATGAAGCTTTGGAGGAATATCGGGAAAGGAGGACAAATCTCAAACGCGCAATAAAGAGGGCTAAAAGGGGTCATGAAATATCTTTAGCTAACAGGGTTAAGGAAAATCCCAAAGCATTTTATTCGTATATAAGGAGCAAGAGGGTAACTAGAGAAACGATTGGCCCACTCAAAGACAAAAGAGGGAATTTATGCGTGGAGTCAGAGGAAATGGGTGAGATTCTTAATGAGTACTTTGCATCGGTATTCACCAAGGAGAGGGGCATGACGGATGTTGAGGTTAGGGATGGATGTTTAAATACTCGAGGTCAAGTCGGCATAAGGAAGGGGGAAGTTTTGCGTATTCTAACAGGCATTAAGGTGGACAAGTCCCCAGGACCGGATGGGATCTATCCCAGGTTACTGAGGGAAGTGAGAGACGAAATAGTTGGGGCCTTAATAGATATCTTTGCAGCATCCTTGAGCACGGGTGAGGTCCCGGAGGACTGGAGAATTGCTAATGTTGTCCCTTTGTTTAAGAAGGGTAGCAGGGATAATCCAGGGAATTATGGACCTGTGAGCTTGACGTCAGTTGTAGGGAAACTGTTGGAGAAGATACTGAGGGATAGGATCTATTCACATTTGGAAGAAAATAGACTTATCAGTGATAGGCAGCATGGTTTTGTGCAGGGAAGGTCATGTCTTACAAACCTAATAGAATTCTTTGAGGAAGTGACAAAGTTAATTGATGAGGGAAGGGCTGTAGATGTCATATACATGGACTTCAGTAAAGCATTTGATAAAGTTTCCCATGGCAGGTTGATGGAAAAAGTGAAGTCGTATGGGGTTCAGGGTGTACTAGCTAGATGGATAAAGAACTGGCTGGGCAACATGAGACAGAGAGTAATGGTGGAAGGGAGTGTCTCAAAATGGAGAAAGGTGACTAGTGGTGTTCCACAGGGATCCGTGCTCGGACCACTGTTGTTTGTGATATACATAAATGATCTGGACGAAGGTATAAGTGGTCTGATGAGCAAGTTTACAGATGATACTAAGATTGATGGAGTTGCAGATAGCGAGGCGGACTGTCAGAGAATACAGCAAAATATAGATAGATTGGAGAGTTGGGCAGAGAAATGGCAGATGGAGTTCAATACAGGCAAATGCGAGGTGATGCATTTTGGAAGATCTAACTCAAGAGCAGACTATATGGTCAATGGAAATGTCCTGGGGAAAATTGATGTACAGAGAGATCTGGGAGTTCAGGTCCATTGTACCCTGAAGGTGGCAACGCAGGTCGATAGAGTGGTCAAGAAGGCATACAGCATGCTTGTTTTCATCGGACAGGGTATTGAGTACAAGAGTTGGCAGGTCATGTTACAGTTGTATCGGACTTTGGTTAGTCCACATTTGGAATACTGCGTGCAGTTCTGGTCGCCACATTACCAGAAGGATGTGGATGCTTTATGTTGCCTGGTATGGAGGGTGCTAGCTATGAAGAAAGGTTGAGTAGATTAGGATTGTTTTCATTGGAAAGACGGAGGTTGAGGGGAGACCTGATTGAGGTCTACAAAATTATGAGAGGTATGGACAGGGTGGATAGCAACAAGCTTTTTCCAAGAGTGGGGGTGTCAATTACAAGGGGTCACGATTTCAAGGTGAGAGGGGAAAAGTTTAAGGGAGATGTGCGTGGAAAGTTTTTTACGCAGAGGGTGGTGAACAGAGAGAAGTAAACCTTGGAAAATAGGCAACAGGTTTAGATAAAGGATCTGGATCGGCGCAGGCTGGGAGGGCCGAAGGGCCTGTTCCTGTGCTGTAATTTTCTTTGTTCTCGTTCTTCTGGCGCTGTCCACACCTGCTCGCAGCAGGTGGCGACCTGTTGGGCTCTACAAAACTGAGGACCCTACCCAATGGTTACCGAGGGGAAGTGAGGAGCCAAGTGGCCTTCTCCATTTACCGGCTTGCAGCTCAAGGGCACTGGTGTGGGGTGTGGGGTGTCCTTCAGAGGAATTGGGGTTGTTCAGGGGGCTGGAGGGGACCAGGTTGGGGTTGGTCCCTGGGCAGGTGGGGACTTTAGCGTAAGTGAGGCCTTCAACCATCATTAAATATTGTGGAACCCATAACAGGGGCAAACACTGTTTCAGCCTATCTGCCCTACCAAATGTTCTCAGGACAAAGCCCTGCTGCAGCTTCTCTCATGAAAGTCAATTTCACTCCCTTTGACTGTGAGCAACATCTAGCTTCACAACTGAACGCTGTCTCAAAGGGGAGAATTAGCCTTGTTAGGTCTCATAGCATTTTGCGCTCCTGAACTGTTAAGTGAACAGAATGTCCTGCAACCTTTGATGCCTTTACGGCGTCTCTGTACTCTAGAAGCATCAGCACCATAGCGGCAGCTGCCAATAATCAAACAATAAAGAGCAGAGCTTCACCACTGAGGATCCTCTCACAGCTAAAGGGTAACTATCTGGATGAGTGCAGGATAGCTGAGCACGAGCTACCTAACGTTAGCGGCAGAGGTCTGGGGTCTAGGGGCACCTGTTCTGACCAGGAGTGAATATGCTAAGTGAAGTATTCCAACACAACTGGTTCACTGGATGGCATTCAGAGAAGGCGGGGCAGGCGTGGTATGGGAGGCTCGCAAAATTTGAGGGTCCTGAGATGGAAGACCTGAGTGTTGGACTCTGCTTCTCCAATTTCTTCCAGACACTAAAATTAATGCTGGTGTTGATCCCCATGGAGGTTTCATAGAATTTACAGTGCAGAAGGAGGCCATTCGGCCCATCGAGTCTGCACCGGCTCTTGGAAAGAGCACCCCATCCAAACCTATACCTCCACCCTTGCCCCATAACCCAGTAACCCCACCTAACACTAAGGGCAATTTGGACACTAAGATCAATTTAGCATGGCCAGTCCACCTGACCTGCACATCTTTGGACTGTGGGAGGAAACCGGAGCACCCGGAGGAAACCCACGCACACACAGGGAGAACGTGCAGATTCCACACAGGCAGTGACCCAAGCCAGGATTCGAACCTGGGATCCTGGAGCTGTGAAGCATTTGTGCTAACCACTATGCTACCGTGCTGCCAAAAGGTTCTCCTTGTTCTGCTTGTCGCTGCTGAGGCGAGCACCCTGTGGAAGACACTCACTCCCAGTGGCTGTGAAGGTCACTGCAGCCCCTAATTTCTAAGCCACAGGGTAATTGCAGGGCTCGAGTGTGGATTTGTGTCACAGTTCACAGTCATCAGCCCACAGGTGCTTCCGTGAGGTGACAGCTGCTCAGAATGCCCTGGGATTCGACAAAACCACCTTCGACCTGGACCAGGCCCGCCAAGTGGTCAGAGCTGCATGCTTTGCTTCCATTTCCAGGATTCCCCAGGTCCAGGAGGCCACAGGGAGCATGCTATCCACCTTGCGAGCACTGGGTCATCAGGGAATGCCCTATGTTAACAGGGAGGAGTTCCACTCCCTGAATGTCAGATCCTGCACGACCACTGTCTCAGGGTCATGCACATGTGTACCTGCTGTCCTGGGAGGGTGCATGGCAGCTTAGCTCTGGGGCACTCTAAGTTCCGCAGTGTCTTCGATGACTACCCCAAGATGATGGGCTGGCTCTTTGGGAACAAGGGAAACCCGCTGAGGTCATGGCTGATGACGCCAGTACGGAAGCCTGAGACCGAGGGGGAGACCGGATACAATGAGGTCCATACTGCCACCCATGCTATTATTGAGCGGTGCATCAGGCTGCTCACAATTCGGTTCCACTGCCTGGACCACTCTTGTGATGCCCTGCAATGATACCCCAGAAGGTCTCCCGCTTTGTGGTGGTCTGCTGTATCCTCCTCAATTTGGCACAGCAGCAGGGTGACATGCTGAAGGAGGAGGAAGGACATGCAGCCTCCTCTGAGGAAGAGGTGGACCAGGAAGGGCTGGTGCTCGAGTCAGAGGAGGAGCTGGAGGATGGTGGACAGTGGTGGCATGAGTCCGAAATGGCAGAAAGACCAGGGAGGCTCTTGTCGTCTCCAGTTCTCATGATATGAAACACATCACTCCTGCCCCCTCCAGACAACCCCCCCCCCCCCCCCCCCCCCCCCCCGTCACTAGATGGGAGGTTGGTTTGCGTGATAGACTGGGCTACATTCATGACCTGTTGTAGTTTCCTGCGGTCTTGGACAGAGCAGGATCCATACCAAGCTGTGATACAACCAGAAAGAATGCTTTCTATGGTGCACCTGTAGAAGTTGGTGAGGGTCGTAGATTACATGCCAAATTTCCTTAGTCTTCTGAGAAAGTAGAGTCGTTGGTGGGCTTTCTTAACTATAGTGTCGGCATGGGGGGGAGGGGGGACCACAAAAGGTTGTTGGTGATCTGGACACCTTAAAAACTTGGAGCTCTCAACCCTTTCTACTTCGTTCCCATTGATGTAGACAGGGGCATGTTCTCCACTATGCCGTGAAGATTAACGTAACAGAGGCTTCAATAATAATCATAATAATAATAATAATATTAAAATAATAATCTTTATTGTCACAAGTAGGCTTACATTAACACTGCAATGAAGTTACTGTGAAAAGCCCCTAGTCGCCACATTCCGGCGCCTGTTCGGGTACACTGAGGGAGAATTCAGAATGTCCAATTCACCTAACAGCATGTCTTTTGGGACTTGTGGAAGGAAACCGGAGCACCCGGAGGAAACCCACGCAGACCAGGGAGAATGTGCAGACTCCGCACAGGCAGTGACCCAAGCTGGGAATCGAACCTGGAATTCTGGCGCTGTGAAGCAACAGTGCTAACCACTGTGCTACCGTGCCACCCATCCACATGTATCAGGTGTGAAATGATTTGCTGGTGAACATTTTAATGTGATAAATTTCCATTTCCCCTAGCTATGAGCTACCAATGCCCACTCAGTGTTTCTCACTCTTCTTAATCTTCTGTGTGCCACCAGGATGCATATCAAATGTGGGGGAAGCCTTCCGTTGTCTTTGATGCCCTTGGTAGTCATCCTCTGGAGGGCCTGGACCCAGGGTGCCGTGGCCGACTCACCAGTGTCACATCATTGCCGTGCCATCCTTTTCTGTCCGCTGCTCTTCAGATGTACCGGTGTCAGGAGGGGGATTCAGAAGAACTGGAGATCACCTTAGTCTCCTTGGTGGAAGGCTCCGGGATGGACTCCAGTAGTACCTCCTCCCTGAGGATATCCATAGAGCCATGGGTGATTCCATGGGATAGTGGGGCAGCTGGAGTGAGCTCCAGAAGCCTCGGAGTCATCCGGCGCTGCCAGTCCTCGAGGCTCCCCATTGTCTGCACCATGGCGCTAATGCCCTCACAATGGTCCTGAGTGACGGGTCCACACACTTGAATGCCTCAGCAATGTCCACCTGTATCTGGGACATTTTCCTCATCAACTGGGACATGACGTCTGGGCCCTCAGCATTGGCCATCACAGACAGAAAAACGCTTGGACATTACCTCAAGGCGCAGACGTTGTGCCCCAGGTTTTCCACTGTGGTCACCCTGCACTGTTGGCCTCACTCTGCATCACGAACCAGCTGCCCAGCCAACTGAGCAAAACTGGCCCCAATAGTATTACCAACTGGACTATGACATGTGGTTCCTTGTTTATAGATTACATTTTAATACTTCACTAAACTCAAGCAGGAACATCGCAATGGCCATTTAAAATATGAGTAGAGAAAGGAGACATTTTCATTTCTCTGGTCAATTGTGAATGAGTTTTCTTCTCTTTCTGTGGGCAAGTACCTCCTCTAGGATTCACACTTCTTGGTTAATATATTCAAGATGAGTAATTACTCAGACAAGGAGACATTCAGCAAGGAAATAAAATATATGTGCTGCTACAGCAAGTGTGTGTCAGAGGCAAAATAAGTGACAGAAAGTGGTCTGCACAATTTTACTTATTGATATGCAAATTAAATTAATTATAGAATATGCAGGAGATATGTGGACAGAAATACCAAATATTGTTACAAGCTGGAGTGTAATTGAAGGGCTCGGTTGGCATTATAAACTGTAAGAGAAAAGTGAGCACTATTTATTAATCCCATCTGTGTTAAAGCTATGAACAATCTCTGGAATCCATTATTACAGCGAGAATTTTTTGAATCTTATAAATACTAAAAAGGAGAAACATTGGCCTCCACCGTGTTTGAAAGCATCATGTGATACGGACAGCAAGGTAGACGAGAGGTTTCAGGACCAACCTCTGGTCTCTAATGAAAGAACTGGGGCGGGATTTTTGGTTGGCCAATGCCAGAATCGGGAAAGGCGATTGGATGGAGAATCGGTCATGAAGCCAAAATTGTAGGCGGCGCCGGGTCCCTGCCAGAATGACATGCGCCAGTGCCTTGACCGTGGCGTCAATGTGTTCTACTCCACACCCTGTAAATGCTGTCCACATATTCGTGGGCCTGACCTGGTATTCGCCGGGGCATCGGCGATGCTCCACCTCCACCAGGAGGAATTACCAACGGCTTGTTTCACATGTTGTTTCGAAAATCAGAAAACAGGCACCGTGGGTGGCGAAGGAGAGAGAAGAGGCGGGACATGCAGAGGCACGATCGTGGGTTGCCAGACATGCCACTGGCTCTGCCAGTCCTGGGCGGTGCAGTGGGGAGTGACCAGGGGATGGGCTGTGGGACCAGGATGTCTAGGCACAGACCATCAATTCTATGGCATACAAGGCAGGAGTCGGACCTGGTCAAACGGTGCATAGCACCAGAGCTCATTGCAGAGCGGGTCATCATCATCGTCCAGCCCATGGACGGAACCTGCTGTTACTGCCAACCAAGGGCCCGCACCCATGGTGAGGCCTCAACCGTGGACGGCACCCGTACATTGATAGCCTGGATGGCACACATGGTCGGCACTACATTTTGCCCCTGCAGGCGGCTGGACTCCTCCATCTGCAACTGCAAGCGCTGGATGGTTGCTGACACCCCCTCATGCAGTCCCTAGCTCAGTGACAGCATCTCCACAATCAGTGGGACTGCCCTTTCCAGAAGCCTGAAACCCATCTGGACAGCATATAGTCCCTGGGAGTCTGGCCACCCTCCGACCGTTTGCCCCATCGTGGGTTACTATCTCCACCTGATGTATCGCAGAACGTGTGTGGTGCGCACCATATATTGCCCACGGAGCCTGGTCAGTAACTGAGATGCATGTCTCTGGGACGGTGTTGGAGACAGCTGTGACGCAAAGTCATTGTTGTACCTGGACTGGTGCTCTAGTGTATCATGGGTTGCTGTTCGAGGGTTCTCGTCGCTGTCCACGTCCTATTCCTCGCTGCTATCTGCTTGTGGTTGGCATTGGGGGTGAGGGACAACAGAAGGGCCTGCCTCATCACCAGGGGATCCTGCAAGACACAAGCCCTGGTGCATAAATGGATTATGGGTTGGGGTGGTGGATGGTGATGGAGAGGGGGTGTGGGTGATGCACTGGGGAACTGCAAATCACCGGGGTCTCACTTGCTTGCCCGATGCTGACCTCCACCTCATTGAGTTCCCTCTCTCCAGGCACAGCTTTTTTCTGCACTGAGGGGCCATAGGTCCGATGATCCTCCTTCAGTCTTTTCCCTCTCCCGACGGTTGCTGGCCGCCTTCTCCTGGGGTGTGTGGACATAAAATATACAGTGTTAGATATTCAGATGCATGTAGTACAGGGGGTGGGTAACTGTTGGCCTTTGTGGCCAGGGCAACGACTATGGCAGCTCGTATGGGTTCTGGTGGGGTTCAGTCGCCCTGCGGGTCGGGGGGGGGGGGGGCGGTTACATGTGTGTGTGGGACGGGGGTTAGCTGCCTACTCACCCTGGCCGCCCTGAGGAGGTTGTGTAGTTTTTCCTTCACTGCTGTCCAGTCCTGGTGCTAGGGCCCATGGTGCTCACGGCGTCTGCCATCTGCGCCCAGTCCCGGTGTACGGCGGTAGATGGCAATCAGAGGGTTCAGAGCAGCCCGCCTCTCCTCCATGATGTCTAGCAGGGTCTCCAGCTCCGTGCCTGTAACTGAGGTGCCGCTCTCCTTGCTGCCACCTTGTTGGCTAGGATGAGTGTGTATGGGCCGTGGAATGCGAATATGTGACTGCAGCATGTCAGCCCCTCAGGTGTCAATCCCGACTCCGGTGTATCTGACATTGTTTCTCATTGGAATCGCTCTTGTTCCACTTGGCATTAGTGCTAGTCCATTAACGGTTGTGGAATTGCTCCAGGAACAATGTCAATTTTGCTGTCTTAAGAGTTCCACTGAATCGTCCTGGCATCACGGTAGCATAATGGTTAGCACAATTGTTTCACATCCCCAGGGTCCCATGTTCGATTCCTGGCTTGGGTCACATCTGTGCAGAGTCTGCACGTTCTCCCCGTGTCTGCGTGGGTTTCCTCCGGGTGCTCTGGTTTCCTCCCATAGTCTAAAGATGTGCCGGTTAGATGGATTGGCCATGCTAAATTGCCCTTTGTGTCCAAAATTGCCCTTAGTGTTGGGGGGGTTACTGGGCTATGGGAATAGGGTGGAGGTGTGGGCTTGGGTAGGGTGCTCTTTCAAAGAGCCAGTGCAGACTCGATGGGCTGAATGGCCTCCTTCTGCACTGTAAATGCTATCATTCTATTATCAGCACTTAGTCTCTGAAACAGAGAATTCTGTCCATGATCTTAATAGGTGTAGCGGCACAGGAGTGACAATTTGTCTCAGTGCCCTTGAAGTAGTGAAGGCAAAATCACCAAGCATTTCTATTCTAATTCACTGCCTTTCAGTTACTCTTTTGATCAACTTCAATGCATTCTCCATCATGTCACAGTGTAGAGATTCTATGCTTGGGGCCGTTACAAGATGAAACTCAAGTCAAAAGGAACAGACAAGTTCATAAATTGAGACAAAAAATTAGCCAAGCATTCATAATGAATAACATCTGGAAAAACAAGGCTGGGATTCTTCGTCCCGCCTGCTCCATTTAATGACACGGCGCGCCCCCACCAGCAGTGGGAACTTCTGTTACCGCAGCCGGCCAATGGGGTTTTCCATTGTGGCCATCCCACGCCATCGGGCGTGGGTGCATTGCCGGTGAAGTGGAGGATCCCGCCAATGTTTCGTATTTGTTTGGCCTGCTTCTGTTTTGACACAATTGCCAGATGGCCTCCTTATAAATGCTTAGCTAAGCTCTATGAAAGGGTTATGGACTCTGTTCAATAGCAGTCTGTTTACTTGGCTGCAAAGGGAAATGTTAGGTTTGTATGATCAACATCTTTATTATCTTGGAACATCCTGATCTTTCTTGATCAACATCTTTATTATCTTGGAACATCCTAATCTTTCTTTGAAGAGGTTTTCAATGTTTGTGCATTATTTGGACAAGATTAAGAGATGTGAAGTAAATTGAAGGTTTCCTCAATGGAACATTCACTGCCTGTGTTTGAACAACAGGTAAGGGGGCCAATTTTTTCAAAAGGAATGTTGAATGGCTGTTTGCTTCCTTAGAGCATTTCAAAGACTTGTCAGTGTGATTATGACTCATTTGTGGTGTACACCTTGTGCAACTGGATGAGTGGATATGCAGGAATATGGAGGGAGCATGAGGCACATGGAGCAGGCTTGGGAGATATGAAGGGGTATGGGGGATATGAGGGCTATATAGTGAGGGCTAGGGGACTCAAGAATCATTGATAGAACTAGGCTGATGTCCCAGTAAACTGAGATGGCTTTCCAACCTGCCGGCCTCATTATCCGCCTGCATCAGTTACCACCCCATTCCTGCGTCTAGAGGCAGGGCCCATCCCCAGCCCAAGCCTGCCTTCCCAAATTGAAAGTAGGGTGGTCTGGCTCTTCCAGGATGGAGGTGGGATTACAGGATCCGGAAACTGCTTGCCGCCTGATATCTGTTTCCTTGACGCGAAAAACAGCCCCGTAATTCCAGAAGATAAATGATTGAGCTAATTTTTAGTTTGAAATAAGGGATAATACTCAAAATACTTAGTCAGAAGTAGGGTCAGCCACACAACAGTAGAAAATTCCCCTTTCATATAGCAATAATATTTCACAATTCTGATTGTACATTTAATGAGGTTTAAGCTCTGGAAGCTCGAAATTACAAGTTCAGGTGAAATTCCAACTCTCTTCCCACACTTAATCTATTTCCATAGCTGATATTTCCTTGAGCAGGTTACTAGTCTGTTGCCAGGGGATTAAAACTTGAGGGGTGCACACTCCACATCAGGCATGGCTGACCAGGGGCCTCTCCCACTTTTACCTCCAACTATCGGTGTGTTTGGAAGGGTTTGAAGGTTAACACTCAACCTGTTTGACCCCATTATGAATGTAACTTCCTTGGCCATCAGGTCCTGGGGTGGGGCTCGAACCTGGAGCTTCTGGATCAGAGGCAGGGAAGCTCCCACTGTGTCACAAGACCGCCTCAGGTGAAATAAAATGCTTTTAATCCAAACCTCAAACCCAATTATAAAAAAGATCAGGGGGCGATCCTCCGCTTGGCGGACCAAGTGCCCGTGCCATCGTGAATGTCGTCACGTTTCACAACGACGCAAACAGGGCCCGGGCATGTCCTATTCTGGCCCCCACAGGGGGCCAGCATGGCACTGGAATGGTTCACGCTGCTCCAGCCTCTGTACGCGGTGCCAAATGGGCGCCATGCCAACCCTCGCATGCGCAGTTGGGGCAGCTCAATCCTGCGCATGCGCAGTTGGGCCGCGCCATCCTGCATGTGCGTGCGCGGGGAACTTCTTACGCGCGCCAGCCCCGACGCACCATGGCGTGGGTGTTCAGCGGCCAGCTGCGGCGGAATATAGGCCGGGGGGGGGGGTGAGAGGGGCCGGCCCGCCGATCGGTGGGACCCGATCGTGGGCCAGACCCCTTCGGAGGCCCCCCCCCCCCCGGTGAAGGAGCCCCCCTCCCAATCCCCACAGGCAGCCCCCCGAGCATTCCCGCCAGCAGCAACCAGGGGTGGTCGGCGCTGACATGACCCTGTCGTGTCGGAGCGGCCGCTCGGCCCATTCGGCCCAGAGAATCGCCGCTCTCTCTGAGCGGCCCGGGGTGATTCGCGCGGCGATGCTTCCGGGGGGGGGGGGGGGGGGGGGATTGCATGCAGGTCTCGGGGCGGTGTGGCGTCATGCCCTGGCGATTCTCCCACCCGGCGTGGGGGGGAAAGAATACCACCCCAGATTTTTCAACCTGAACCTTGATTTTCAATCAATTGAACTCAATTATGTTTAAATGTTTAATTTTATACTGCACCAGAGAGAGACACACCTGATTTCAATGTACTTAGGACTGGAGCTTGTGAAATTAGTATAAACTTAGTACTTTTAATTGTATTTATTACTCTCTCTCCATATCTTTATTGATTCACCTAGAGCCAAATTTTCTTTCAGGAGGAGCAAGAAGATGTGAGGAATCTGGTTTGTGGGCTATCCCTTGATAAACTCACAATAGTTACCAGGATATGTGCGGCTTCATAGCTAGATTGGTTCTATTAGTTCAACCAATATCAGGCAACAAGGCTCAAAACTCTTTATTTAGTAGCTAGATATGATGGCATTTGCTCATCGAAGGAAGTTAAATTCAAATATCAGTCAATCCATAGATTTGGATGCTCTAAGATAAGATCATCAGGAACAGGAACAGGAGTATGCGATTCACCTCCTGGAGTCTGCTTTACCATTCAGTAAGATCATGGCTGATCTGATTGTGGCCAAAAACATCACTTTCCTGTCTATATTCATGCTGGGCTGGTGGGGGCAGGCTTGAGGTAGTGCTGCTGCCTCCAGAAGTAGGCCCAAGCCAGCAGCAGAGGCAGGTGAATGCCAAGGCTGGCACGTTAGAAGACCTGCCTCAGTTAACTGGGACTTTCGCCTAGTTCTATCAATGGTTGTTAGGCACTTCTCTCCCTCTTCCCACCTCCCTCCAACCCTCATGCCTCCTCATATACATACTCCCAATGCCCACTCACACAGTATCTAGCATGGATAGAACTCACAAGTCTTTAAGAGTATTTAAGATGCACATGAAACTATCAAAATAAATAACCAACCTTTTGAAAAGTTTTTTTAAAACTTTAATCCTCTTCGGTGCTCATAAAACTGTCAAAGGTGCTCAGTCCCCTTCACAGCTGTATCAACAACCCCTGACTGATCCAAATGCAATAGTGGGTTTGGAGCGCAGCCAAACATCCATAGTGGGACTCCATTGTACTGGTGTTTCAACAAAACTTCCAAAGCCGAATACACCAAAATCGTTCAAGTCTGTTAAGGACCTTAGCCTTCTACCTTTGAAGCAGGGGAACAGATGTCTGAGCTTATTACATGAAAGCTTTTTGTAGTAGTAAAAGAGATGGTTATATGCTCCAATGCTTCAAAGATAAAACAGATGATTGGACTATCAAGCAAAGAGAATATTAAATCACAGGGAAATAATGCATTAAATGGTTAATCTTAATAGCATTGAATGCAGGAAAGAACTTTATTCACAGGAAAAAGTACTCTAATAAATCTGAACTTTCACAATGTTGGTCAATGTACTGGTCACTTACTTTTTCTACACAAAGCCCTTTCATTAAACACTTTTTAAAAACGTATTTAGGTTGTCATATACAATTACATTATGACATGTGAAATTGTCAACTTACCCGTCAACAGATTCTTGACTCTAGCTCATGCTTCCCCCATGTTAATGATTCTTCTGAGGTGCCATGAACCACAGTTCCTACCAAAATGAATCCATGAAAATAGCAGGAAGTCCAAAATGCTAAACCCGCAATGCTAAACCAAAGATGAGATTGCTGCATGTGGGTTAGCTACCTGCGGCTTTAACCCGGGGCCATAAAAATTCCACACAATAGGAATGGGGTCAGGAATCATGGAATTGGGTCCCACCATTTTTAAAATCCCTCTGTTCCTACGTGGAGAGAGGCATGGGAATCTGGTTGTAAGACGTCTCAACCAACCGAAGAAGAAAGAATAAATTGATGTAGCAGCAGGATTCTTGTTAACCCTTTTGTTGATGTTTTAAAAAAAGCTCTGAAAACTTTAATAAGCACATCATCAACCCAGGAAGAACTGGGCCAATGGACTGATGGATAGGTTGTCTCTTTTGCATTCAAATAATTACTGGGTGGTACACATGGGTGAAAGTTGGGTCAGGAGAATGGTCTGCCAGTAACAGAAAGTTCAAATGTTCAAATGATTTTACATCCACATGCTCCAAATATTGGGAACACAAACCTCCCTGCTCGGTATTCCTCTGCGACATCCACCCAGTAGATTATTTGCTGATAAAGAATCAAAGAGGATAATCCACACCCAATTATTGTCCTTGTTTGCATTTTAGGAATTTAGAGGCAGTGCACTCAAAAACCAGACCATCTGTTCAAAATCAAATCAGTTACTCACCACAGTACCACCAGTTTTGAGACTGTGAACCAAAAGCTTCTGCCACATGCATTTTACAAGAACATTTCTAAAATAATCACCTCTTTTGATCACTAAATGAATATCAAGCTTCAGCGCATTAACAATTTCTACTGGTTCACCATCATTGCCATACAACAGGTGCTAATAAGAAAACATATTCCAGAATGGATTGCACCATCAACAATTGGGATTTTTAAATAAGTGGATATCTTATTCCTTGCCAGACCTACCTATTTCAGTCATTGTTACTCCAGGAGCCAGTTGACCATTTGTAAAAGAGCTATACGTAAACAAGTTTGGTACAGGTGTGAGTTCATAAATAGGCTCTTGTTTTATTTGCTTGATTCCAGCCATGTCTATCCCAGACTGATCTGGTGACGGTTGAGCAGAATCTACACTGTAATATCCATTAGCTCCCTCAGATTGTACTTTTGGCAGATCAATTACATGTCCATTTGAGTAAGTGCCACCAATTTCGTTGTTCAGGTCTGTCAAGCCGTTGCTGATGCTGTTTGTATAGACACGGGCAAGGGCTTCTGCCTCGCCACTTTGCTGCTGCCGTTGTTCTTGCAGCCTCTGTTGGTGCTTCTGGACCTCAGCATATAAACTGTCACGTTGCTTCTTGGACATTCTACCAAATTTTACAGCTGTGAAGAGAAAGAGAGAAAAGAAGTTTAAAAAAAAAAGTAAATTGAAAGAATCTTTGTTATTTCCAGCCAACATAATCTCATCAGAACTTTATATAAAATACTAAGATCACTGACCTTTAGCTCAAAGGAATGGGTAATGCGGCCCAGCGAAGTGTTACATCAAATTACATAAAAGGTACAGCATAGAAACAGGCCATTCAAACTAACTGGTTTATTCAAATTTAAAGCACGTGAAGGGTTAATGTTACATTAAGCATAGCCACTAGAGGGAGCTAAGGGACAATACTATAAATTGCACTGCCTCTTAAGCTAAGGGGAGGAGATTAGACTGGAGCTGAAGATGATAAGATTCATAGTGTATTGCAGAGTTAGTTAAGATATAATGGTTATAATTAGTAGATAGAGATAGTGTTAGTGAGTGTAGTTTAATTCTTACATGTATGTTTGCTATTCAGAATAAGTGTCGAACTCAAATTTAGTAGAGTTAATAAAATTAGTTTAGTTCTTCAAAAGTGCTTTCTGCATCTTTGTGATCACTATGCCTTCCATCCTGGAAACCCCCTCACAAAGATCACCACACGGTTCATGCCAGTGTTTATCCTCACACCAGCTTCATCCCACTCTAATGTTTCTAACCTATCAGCAATATCTTCTATTCCTTTCTCCTTCATGTATCTAGCGTCATCCAAAATACATCTATGTCATTTGCCTCAATTACTTCATGTGGTAGCAAGTCCCACATTCTAGCCACTGGAGCTCTCTGGCTCGGCCTGATAATCCAAGGTTAATTCTACGTGCTTGGAGTTTATGTTGGCAGTGAAATCAGGGGAGGGCTGATTAGTAGATGTCAAGTCATTATCAAAGTTCATTCTGCGGGTTACATCACTTTGGGCACAAAGAATCCTTTCAATCATTGGCCACTGGAGGCTGGAGATATCAAGGTACCAAAACATTATTTTGCCCATTACGAGGAGAGGGCTTTAAAGGATAAAAAAAGAGTTTAGTTATAAAATTGGGTCTCCTTCAGTGTTTTGTTCTTCGGATGTGGTCAATACTGGGCAAGATCACATTTATCACTCATCTGTAATTGAAGCAGTTGAACACATCAGAGAGTATTAATATTCAACCAGAGGAGCTTGTTTAGGCTGAACTGGATAGGAAACGGAAAATATTCTTAACAAAAGGACATTGCTAAAACAGTTGCGATTTTTATGACAATCAAGCAGCATTTCTGGTCCTTTCTGTCCTGCGAGGTGTTAGTCCATAAATTATCAAATTTAAGAAACACAATTTGCTATTGTGGGGTGTATATTGATGGCTCAATATCATACCCACTAAATAATAATAATTATCTTTATTAGTGTCACAAGTAGGCTTACATTAACACTGCAATGAAGTTACTGTGAAAATCCCCTCGTCGCCTGCTCGGGTACACAGAGGGAGAATTCAAAATGTCCAATTCACCTAACAAGCATGTCTTTCGGGACTTTGTGGGAGGAAACCGGAGCACCCGGAGGAAATCCACACAGACAGAGGGAGAACGTGCAGGCGCTGCACAGACAGTGACCCAAGCAGGAATCGAACCTGGGACACTGGTGCTGTGAAGCAATAGTGCTAACCATTGTGCTACTATGCCACCTGGATCTGATGTTGCCAACAGGCACTCAGCATACGAAGCATCATAATGGATTTCACATACAGTTGGTACGCAGTGTATTAATATACTGGGTGCTTCCTAGCCTCATTGCCTTCCATAATCACTGGATGTATTGAGGACTTCAGACGTCCACGCTAGATACTGTAGTATCATGGCACAAAAAGCATTGTGGCCACATTTCATCGCATCATTTGCCCTTTAGATTGCGTTTAGGGCAACATCTGTCTCCCAGTGCACATCAATTTTCTTCATTTTCAGCTCAAGTTGAATATAGAAGTGCTGTTAGCTGAAGTAAACTCATCAGTTGTATCTGCATTCAAATGTCATCCAGAAGAGTAGACTTATTTTTATTTAGATGACGGAAAGTTAGAATAATCAATAACCATGTATTGTGACTTAAAATACTAAAATAAACACTTTGGGAGTTTGGGTAAGGATTCTCATTGGATTGGTTCTTCCTTCCTTGTTCTATTTGTAATATTTAAATACACTAGAGGCAGTTCAGAGGAGGTTTGCCAGATTGATCCCCAAAATGAGTGGGTTGTCTTATCAGGAAAGGTTGGGCACAAGTTCAGAAGAGTGAGGGGTGACTTGATTGAAGTATTTAAGATTCTGAATGGTCTTGATAAGGTGGACATGGAAAGAATGTTTCCTCTTGTGGGTGAGCCCAGAACTAGAGGACACTTTTAAAATTAGGGGCTGCCCTTTGAGGACAGATGAGAAGAATGTTTTTCTCTCAAGTGGGTTGTGCAACTTTGGAATTCTCTGTCTCAGAAGGTGTTGGAAGCAGGGTCATTGAATAATTTTAATGTGGATGGCGATTGATTTCCTTGCCTAAGTATCTACGGTTATTAGGGGTAGATGAGATTGTGGATTTTGAAACAAACAGAACCATGATCTTATTGAATGACGGAACAGGCCTGAGGGACCGCATGACCCTATGTTGCTCTTATTTCATAGGTTCATCTGTCAGGGCTTTATGTCAGCTCTGCAGTATTTTTCCTGATAACATATGGAGGAATGGTATCAAAATCATGTTCATCAACACTTTCTCTCAATTCCTGCAAAAGCATGCTACAGGCATGTTTTGCTTGGGAAATATTTCCTTAATAGGAATACAGGCAATATGTATAATGCGTAATGCTTGAATGCTGAAGAGATTACTGCACTGGAGACAGAGTTTATTTCTCTATTTTGACCCCATCATCATGAGTAAGCACCCTCAGGTTGGAAGACACAAATGTGAAACTCAAAACAGTGTACCCTTTCCTTTCTACATTGCACCAACAATGAAATTTAAATATTAGCCATAGAAAACCATTTTTGTATTAGTCTCACACGTCTGTTCAATTCATTAAACAATCATTTTAATCCTCTCGCAGATAGGCTGAGTCCAGTGCCATCTTGTGTATATAGAAACATAGGAAATGTATGGCAGAAAAGGAGGCCATGTATTCCAGCAAGGTTGTGACAATTCTAGAGAAACTGGAGAGAGGAATTTCTATGTTCTCTAACCAGTTTGAAAGAGGACCTTTTTCATACAATATTCTCTATTCTTACCATCTCGAGACATTCCAAGGGCAAGACACTTCTGCAGACGACAATGTTGACAACGATTCCGATTTGTTCGATCAATTAAACAGTTCCTCTGTCGAGGACAGGAGTAAGCGGCATTGTTCTGCTGACTCCTCCTAAAGAATCCCTAAAATAATAAGAGGGTTGCAGGTTATATTGCTTTTTTATGCCAATGTAACTTTTCTTCCTCAAGTATCAGCTTTGTTGCATGAATGATTTGTTAAGGCAATCATACAAACCTACTTTGGGGTTGAATTTTCTTTGAGTTAAAGTAAATGCTTTAACTAGTAGGCATTCATTATAGCAAGTACCTCAGAAATAACTTTTTGTTTCCCGGTTACTGATTTATACAAATATTAGGGTGAGATTGAGGCCTCCAGCCATTGGAACAGTGATCTGCAGATGGTCCAGTAGGAGTTTCTTCCCGTTCCCACTGAAGGAGTGGCTGAAGCTATGTTTACCTCTGGATAGAAGGAGCGCCTGCTTCATTCTGGAAGGTTTCATATACAAATTGGTATCCGACAATGTATGCAGGACACCAACTACCATTCTCAGACACCAGAGGTGAGAGCGTCATGCAGCTTTAAGAGTTTCAGCTTCAAAGAGGAACCAATAAGGTAAGTTTTAATTTATTCTGGGACAGACAGCAAGCTAGACAACCAAATGACGCAGTAACCTAGAGCTGGCAGTTTTCTCTGGTGCTCTCATCTGTCACTTGCAGTTTACCAGCAATATGTTAATGAAATAAATCTTCTAATGTACTTTTGCACGTGCTTGCCATAAAAGCTGAACCCCTTTTACTTGTGTTAGTAGCTGTTGGAAATGTTGTGTTTCAGTCTCACAAAGAGGATCAGAGTCTTGGACAGTTTAACAGTTAAGTGTATTTTAAACACGGTACTCATAACTATGTACATATATACATTATGAAGTCTAAACTGTCTCCAAGCTGGTTTCTACTTATGTCTGTCCAGTCTAAGACTGCTCTCTTGCCTTTGGTCACATGTTCCTTTACAGCACAATGTGGGTGGTACTGTACCCAGTCCCACAGTACTGTCGAAAGGAGGATTTCTACACCAAGGTTTTATACTACAGTTGTTTGCCTCAATTTTCTATCCCAGAAATACACATTTGAACTATAAATCGATGCATGTGGATCAAGCAAGCGATACGCGCTTTGTTGCAAAAGAAGCTGCATGATGTATGGGAGTGTAAGAACATACCCACAGAGCAGACCACACATGGTGGTGAGTGATGGATAGAAATGGGTTCTCCAGCAAAATGATTAAAGTCCAAAAAATTGTCAAATAACTGCAACAAGGGAATTCTGTGCTAGTGAAAAACTGGTGCTGGAATGGAAGGAGGGGAAATCTGCTTTGAGGATGATGCCTTGGGTTAAATGTTCCATGAGATGGGGACCAACTTCTGGACTGATCTTTTGTTTTTATCATTCGTTCACGGGATATGGGCAACGCTGGCTGGGCCAGCATTTATTATCATCCCTGAGAGCAGTTTAAGAGTCAACCACATTGCTGTGGATCTGGAGTCACATGTAGGCTGGACTAGGTAAGGATGATAGATTTCCTTCCCGAAAGGACACTTCTGAAATTCCAGATTTCTTTATTGAATTTAAATCTCACCATCTGCCATGGCGGGATTCAAACCGAGGAACCCAGAGCATGACTATGGGTCTCTGGGTTATTAGACCAGTTATAATACTACTTCGCTCCTTTTGAGGAGCATGTATCGAAATGAATCCTCAAAAGTCACCAGAATGGTTACATCGTAATCAGAAATGCAACGCGTATAGATGCACTTAAGTTTATTATTTATTCATTCTTGGGATGTGGGTATCACTGGCTAGGCCAACATTTACTGCCCATCCCTAATTTCCCTTGTTCATAGGGCATTTAAGAGTCAACCACATTGCTGTGGGTTTGGAGTCGCATGTAGGCCAGACCAGGTACGGACAGCAGATTACATTCCCTGAAGGACATTAGTTGGCCTAGTCGGCCAAGTCAAACTCGAAGTCCAGTAAAGATTTTGAAAACAGCTAGTTTATGCAGCAGTCTGTTTATGAAACAGTCTAATGTTGTGGCAGAAGACGAAGATTGCTCAGAGTCTACCAAAAGACCACAATAGCAGTTTCCAGTGATTCATTGTCAGATAGCAGCAAAAACACGAGTGGCAACATGGATGAAAAGCCCATGAATTTCAATATGCCCAGCAGACAAACTGTGGAATGTAAACGTTTTGAAAACAGTTCTAGTGAAAACAACAGCATACGAGAAGACAAGATTCACAGTCTGGTACTAGCCTGTATGGTCAATGAAACAAAATTAAAGCCAATGGTCATTTTTAAACCGAAAACCAGGCCAAACATGAAATTCCCTGTCCAGGTTTTTGTGCACATCCATGGCAATGATTTGATGAATAAGGATGGAGTAGAAGGGACACTGATTGCTCAACTGGTGCTGACATTCCTACAGACTCTCAGTGTATCTCTGATCAAGGTAGGTCTTCTGATTCTTCCTTTGAAAAAGTCTTTTTCCCATTTTTCTCCATCGTTGATCTGTCGGTGGCACCAAATCATCATTTGGGGCAGCATAGTAGCACAGTTGCTTCACAGCTCCAGGGTCGCAGGTTTGATTCCTGGCTTGGGTCACTGTCTGTGTGGCGTCTGCACATTCTCCCCGTGTCTGCGTGGGTTTCTTCCGGGTGCTCCGGTTTCCTCCCACAGTCCAAAGATGTGCAGGTTATGTGGATTGGCCATGATAAATTGCCCTTAGTGTCCGAAAAAGGTTAGATGGGATTACTGGGTAACGGGGATAGGTTTGAAGTGTGGGTTTAAATGGGGTGCTCTTTCCAAGGGCCGGTGCAGATCTCCTTCTGCACTGTAAATTCTGTGATTCTATGATCATTAGATGAGGGTCATCATCACTGCTACCTTGGTTTGTGGTTTGGTTCCCACTTGGACTGGTAATGGGATGTCTCTTTGGGTAATTTATGGCCTAATTTGTATTAGGAAGGTATCCCTCTACACATGAATAAGGTCTGATTCAGGTAAGTTTCTTCCAAAACTATTTTATTACCAAGATATACATAATTAACTTCCAGGTAAGTACATCTCTCTCTCTCTTGTGTGTCCAGACTATTTATTCTTTCATAGTCGTTTGCAGATGACTGCTGATGTCACCATTATATCATGACACATATCATTATCTCATTATCATCAATACGAACCAATTATTCCACAGAATCCTTGCTTGCTGATAGCTTCTATTTTGTATTGAGGCCAAACAGACACTATGATGCCAGTGAAAAGGGGAAGGGAAAGTGTTTGACTGTTAGTGAACAGGGAAGTGGGTTGTGGTTACTGGTATCAAACCCAAATTAGTTTTTCATGGCAGTTCGACTGTTAGGATGCCACGTCTTTTCCTTTTTCTCTCCTTATGCTCCTCCTCAGCATCTCACCATATAGCTAGTGGCAAGTGCTGTCCCCTTAAGAGGACAAGGTTCTGCAACATGCAGCAGACCATCTTGAATCTTCACACTTGCTCTGTTGAGTATAGCAGGCTCTTCCTACAGCAGTTCAGGCAGCACAACCATTGGGCTGAATTTTTGTGCTGCTTTCCCGACCATGCCATTTGCAGGAGGAGGCCATTTGACTCTTCAAGCCTGCTCCGCCATTCATTATGATCATGACTGATCATCAAGTTCAATACCCTTATCCCGCCATCCCCCCATACCCCTTGACCCCTTTAGCCCTAAGAGCTGTATCTAATTCCTCCTTGAAATTACACAACGTTTTGGCCTCAACTACTTTCTATGGTTGCAAATTCCACAGATTCACCACTCTCTGGGTGAAGGCATCCCACCTCAGTCCTAAAAGGTTTACCACTTATCCTCAAACTATGATCCCTAGTTCTGGACTCCCGAACCATCAGGAACATTCTTTCTGAATCTACTCTGTCTAATCATGTTAGAATTTTGTAAGTTTTGGTGAGATCCCCTCGCACTCTAAACTCCAACGAATATAATCCTAACCGATTTAGTCTCTCCTCATGTGACAGTTCCGCCATCCCAGGAATCAGCCTGGTAAACCTTCACTGTTCTCCCTCCATAGCAAGAACATCCTTCCTCAGATAAGGACATCAAAACTGCACACGATACTCCAGGTATGGCCTCACCAATGCCCTATACAATTCCGATGCTCAAATCCTCTCTGTGAAGGCCAACATACCATTTGCCCTCTTTACTGCGCTTACTTTCAGTGACGAATGTACACAGATCAAGATCTTCATAGAATCATAGAATTTATAGTGCAGAAAGAGGCCATTCAGCCCATTGAGTCTGCATTGGCCCTTGGAAAGAGCACCCTACTCAAGCCCACACCTCCACCCTATCCCTGTAACTCAGTAACCCAACCAAACATTTTTGGACTTAAGGGCAATTTAGCATGGCCAATCCACCCAACCTGCACACATCTGGACTGTGGGAGCACCCAGAGGAAGTCCACGCAGGCACGGCGAGAACATGCAGACTCCGCACAGACAGTGACTCAAGCCGGGAATCGAATCTGGGACCCTGGAACTGTGAGGCAACTGTGCTAACCACTGTGTGACCGTGCTGCCCATCTTGCTGTGTATCCACCTCTCTCAATTTACACCCATTCAAATAATAATCTGCCTTCCTATTTTTGCTACCGAGTGGATAATCTCACATTTATCCACATTATTCTGTATCTGCCATGCATGTGCCTGTCCAAATCCCACTGAAGTATCTCTGCACTCTCCTCATGGCTCACCCTCCCACACAACTTTGTATCATCTGCAAGTTTGGAGATACTACAAGTTCCTGTCCAAACCATCAATATATAATGTGAACAGTTGGGATCCTAGCACAGATCCCTGTGGAACTCCACTAGTCACTGCCTGCCAATCAGAAATAGACCCATTTATTCCAACCTTTTGCTTCCTGTCTGCTAACTAGCTTTCTATCCATCTCAAGGCACGACCCATAATCTCGTGCACTTTAATTTTCCACATTAATCTGCGATGTGAGACCTTGTCGAAAGCCTTAAGATCAGGCGGGGGAGGGGGGGGGATCACGCCGCACTGGTCGGGGGCCGTTGGCAGTGCCCCCCCCCCCCCCCCCCCCCCCCCGACAACTCTCCGATCCCTGATCGGCCGAGCAGCCGCCCGTTTTCGGCCAGCCCCACTGGCATGGATTAGACCAGGTCCGTACCGGCGGGACTTTGCTCCGAGGACGGCCTGCGGATTCCTGGTGGCCTTGCCCGCGATCGGGGTCCACCAATCTGCGGGCGGGTCTGTGCCATGGGGGCATTCTTTCCCTCCACGCCGGCCTGTGTAAAGCTCTGCCTGCACAGAGAAGAAACCCCCTGCGCATGCGCCAACTTACACTGGCTGGTGGAGGCCCTTTGGCGCCAGTTGGTACAGCGCCAGCCACTCCAGTGCCAGCCTAGTCCCCGAAGGTGCAGAGGATTCCACACCTTCTGGGCGGCCTGACACCAGAATGGTTCATGCCACTCTTTGTCACCGGTACGGAAATTAGCAAACGTGACGCCATTGTTTAAAAAAGGAGGTAGGCAGAAAGCAGGAAATTATAGGCCAGTGAGTTTAACTTCGGTAATAGGGAAGATGCTGGAATCTATCATCAAGGAAGAAATTGCGAGGCATCTGGATAGAAATTGTCCCATTGGGCAGACGCAGCATGGGTTCGTTAAAGGCAGGTCATGCCTAACTAATTTAGTGGAATTTTTTGAGGACATTACCAGTGCAGTAGATAACGGGGAGCCGATGGATGTGGTATATCTGGATTTCCAGAAAGACTTTGACAAGGTGCCACACAAAAGGTTGCTGCATAAGATAAAGATGCATGGCATTAAGGGTAAAGTAGTAGCATGGATAGAGGATTGGTTAATTAATAGAAAGCAAAGAGTTGGGATAAATGGGTGTTTCTCTGGTTGGCAATCAGTAGCTAGTGGTGTCCCTCAGGGATCCGTGTTGGGCCCACAATTGTTCACAATTTACATTGATGATTTGGAGTTGGGGACCAAGGGCAATGTGTCCAAGTTTGCAGATGACACTAAGATGAGTGGTAAAGCGAAAAGTGCAGAGGATACTGGAAGTCTGCAGAGGGATTTGGATAGGTTAAGTGAATGGGCTCGGGTCTGGCAGATGGAATACAATGTTGACAAATGTGAGGTTATCCATTTTGGTAGGAACAACAGCAAACGGGATTATTATTTAAACGATAAAATATTAAAGCATGCCGCTGTTCAGAGAGACTTGGGTGTGCTAGTGCATGAGTCACAGAAGGTTGGTTTACAAGTGCAACAGGTGATTAAGAAGGCAAATGGAATTTTGTCCTTCATTGCTAGAGGGATGGAGTTTAAGACTAGGGAGGTTATGTTGCAATTGTATAAGGTGTTAGTGCGACGACACCTGGAGTATTGTGTTCAGTTTTGGTCTCCTTACTTGAGAAAGGACGTACTGGCGCTGGAGGGTGTGCAGAGGAGATTCACGAGGTTAATCCCAGAGCTGAAGGGGTTGGATTATGAGGAGAGGTTGAGTAGACTGGGACTGTACTCGTTGGAATTTAGAAGGATGAGGGGGGATCTTATAGAAACATTTAAAATTATGAAGGGAATAGATAGGATAGATGCGGGCAGGTTGTTTCCACTGGCGGGTGAAAGCAGAACTAGGGGACATAGCCTCAAAATAAGGGGAAGTAGATTTAGGACTGAGTTTAGGAGGAACTTCTTCACCCAAAGGGTTGTGAATCTATGGAATTCCTTGTCCAGTGAAGCAGTTGAGGCTCCTTCATTACATGTTTTTAAGGTAAAGATAGATAGTTTTTTGAAGAATAAAGGGATTAAGGGTTATGGTGTTCGGGCCGGAAAGTGGAGCTGAGTCCACAAAAGATCAGCCATGATCTAATTGAATGGCGGAGCAGGCTCGAGGGGCCAGATGGCTGACTCCTGCTCCTACTTCTTATGTTCTTATGTACAGCCCGCCCGCCGGATACCGGAGAATCCCAGCCCAGGAATCTATTGTTGTTTGGACTCAGGGTGATTTTATTGGAGTCCCATCCAAAAGGACTGAGGATAGGCTCCTAAGGCTGGAGGGCCAATAGGAGGCCTTCCAGCACTGAAGATTCAAAGCCTCATCGTCATTGGTGAGCACTGTCGACGTAGGTAGGAGAAAGAGAGGGTGCCTCAAGATGGAAGCACACATGAAGAATCTTCAAGATGTTAAAATAAAAACGTACAGTCGCAAGGGTGTTGGTGGATCATCGGCCGGCCCACCTGCGATGCTCTGCCCCCAATGGGTTGAGTTCCTGATGGCGCGGGCCACGTGTGGTCAGAGCAGTCGGGATCCCTGCGTGCCGGCTGTGGACTGTGTCCAGCGCCCGGGATCCATGCTGCTGGCCGGAGAGCTTCTGCTAGGGCTGGGGTAGTCGGGGTTGGTTTGGGTTCCACCAAGGCCGGCGCCATGTTTTCTGGCGTGACCGGTGCAGGCCTTCAGCCTTGCACATGCAGGACCTGCCGATTCTCTGCCCGTTTTCTGTACAATCCGGTGCTAGCCCCTCACCTGTACCAGAATCGGTGACGGGTTCGCGCAGATTTCCCCGTCGTGAACCACCCGCGGATTCTCCGTTGACGTCTGCACGTAGCTGCTAGAACGGAGTATTCCGCCCATGGTGTGTAAAGTTAGGCTCAAAGAAGAGCTAAGTGTTAATTTCCTTTCTTTGTGCTTGGCTGAGTATCCAAGAACCTTTAAATAAATGTTCAGTTTTTGGTATTTGGAAAAGTGTGAGCTGTTAAACTGAGTGAACCCTATCCTGTCTATCACAATCCCCAGCCGCTGAGGCATCACACCTGTTTACCCAACAATTTTGGGAAAACTGAAATGTTGCAAATAACTCCAGCTCCAGCCTGGAGCCAGGCACACAGAAGCTCATCTGAACAGTTATCTTCACAGCTATTACTGATGTGATTCTAGCCGTGTTCTGAAGTTGTAATTGTGGTTGCAACAGGTGGCAAAGTTCAGTTAGGAGAGCCTTACTGAAGCGCACATATAGCAGTGTTCCTTAGAGGTTCATGTTGATTAATAGCTCCCTGAACCACATTGGACAGACATGTTCTCCTCTCGAGAGCCCATCTTCTTCCCTCTTACCTAGTTTATCCAGTTCTGCATTGTAGCCACCTGTGGTGGCCACATCCCGATTTCAAAATGGACACTTGCAGAGAATTAAGGGAAAATTGAACAATGCTAAGAAAACAAGCACGTGCAAGGTTTGTCTGTGGATTGGAGTTTGCAGCTCCCAGACAAGACAGATACTACAAGCCATGAGCGTAGTAATGAGCTATCTCCGGAGACAAAAGAGAAACATATAAGCAAACGATACCAGAACAGACTCCCTGACACCAGTGGAGACTAAAACAAAGGCAGGCCAATGGTCACCTCGGGCCCACCCAGCGATCAAGCAACCACTCCTTTATTGGAGAAAATCAATACAGATGATTAGGACATGGTCCAATTAATTGGGGCCATGTTCAAGGCTCGCCCAAAAGAGCGCAAAGCCCATTTGGGGTACAAAGAGGAGCCCCCAAGACAGATCTCTCTTCTTCTTCACCTTCATCTTGGCCATGGCTCTCAGCGACGAGAGACCCGACAAGTAAGTCTAAAGTCAACACACGCTACGAGATAGGCGCTCCTAGCTATTATTCCACACAGGTTCGATGCCAGCAGCCTCAGAACCGGACAACGGCCATTGTTCCGCTGACTGAGTGGGCACCCGAAGCTAAGTATAGGCTTTTAGTAATAGTGATAGTTTAGTGAGTAGAGTTTGTGCACGAGTATAATTGACTGTGTGTGTAAATAAATGTGCATTGATTTCAAACTTACTAACTGGTGTATTGAGTCTTTGATTAGTATTCGGTTTTGAACCTTGTGGCGGTTTCAAAAGGATACCTGGCGACTTGAGCAAAGGTAATTAAAACAGAGCAAATTAAGGAGAGAGCAAAACGAGCAACATGCATGACCTCTGCTCATTGCCCAAGTCATTACTGCACCCATATCTTGGAGTAATTGGTTTGTTCAAAAGACTTGATGTCAGCAAAACGTCCTTCATCCTTGCCACACTTGTAGACTTTTGCATCTTGAAGAAAAACTATGGAAACCCTTGAAGAATTATTGCAACAGCAACATCATCCAGCAACTAACATGCATGCAGGTGCTGATCCCTTGAATTGTGCTGGAGTCCTTCCTCCTGCTTGACATATGCTTATCAATGTGAGCTTATGAGGGAGTATCGGCTGCAGTGCAGTTGTTGTTATGGAATTGCATCGTACTCCCAGTTACTCCTGTTCTATTGTAGAACCAGGAAGGGTATGATTAATTTCTTATCATGAGGGCAGCACGGTGGTGCAAGTGGTTAGCACAGTTGCCTCACTGCGCCGAGGTCCCAGGTTCGATACCGGCTCTGTGTCACTGTCTGTGTGGAGTTTGCACATTCTCCCCATGTTTGCGTGGGTTTCGCCCCCACAACCCAAAAGATGTGCAGGGTAGGTTAATTGGCCACACTAAATTGCCCCTTGATTGGAAAAAATTAATTGGATACTCTAAATTTATTTAAAAAATAATAATTTCTTATCATGTACATTTAACAAAAAGTAGAAATATTCTCATACAGCAACCCTTATGCAACGAGGTAAATGGAGCTTGTGATTTGGTAATAATCCTTCCAAACCAACTGCTCCAGGTTTGATTTGTGCTGTCTGCTGAGTTAGTTGGCCAAATCTAATTGCAAGAGGGTTGCCAAAAGTGGCATTAACTCTGCTGGGATAGGGAGGGGATACAATCAGGCAGGATTCTTCTTGATCACAATTTTTTTTTCATGGAATGTGGCTTTTCGCAATTGTGTTTTTCACTGGAAAGTATGTGTATTTGAGAATGCCAGATGAAAAAAAAGTCAAACTTTTGGACCATAATTCACGATCAAGTACTGCTTTTTTTTTTCACTGCTTTTAATAATGCTTTAAATTTAACCCACCTGATGGAAAGAGTACAGGCTCGGGTTGGATGTCGATCTTAAACCCCACCTGACAGTCTCCATTGGTGGTAATAGAGCACAGATTTGGACTAGATGCAAAACAGTTGCCTGATCCAGACCTGTCCCAATTCTACTCTGCGGGTTAGTCTAAAATCAAGATTATAGAAGCTGAAGGAGCATTACTGCCCAAAAGTCAACTCTGGCACTGTGTTACTTCGTTTCAATTTACATTTTCCCTTGTTGTACGTAGAAACAACAAAAACTGATCTGATTGAAATAATGACCCTCTCGTTGTCATTGATCTCTGAAAATGTCACCTGCATTAAACAGGTAAAGTGCTGAAGCTATTCTGTTTTACCCCTTTCTAATGATCTGTAAGACTCACAACTGTTAGTTTTTCCAGCAAGAGTAATTTGACCGGTGATAACTAAAGGTTTATATATTAAAGCAGTAGTTTCAATTATTAGGGCACCTTCCAGACTGTGTTGCATATGCGTGAACAGAAAGAAAACTAGTCTTGGTTTGTTGACATCAAGCACAAGATATGAAGGATAGAATAATGCCATCTTCTATAACGGATGATCTGACTGCATAATACATGAGCTCTGGAGTAACAACTGTTTTATGTCTGGTCAGGGCACAGGTTGTAAAAGAAATTGTATCAAGCAGTTCGAGACTAAAGCATAAATCCGGCTTTGAAATGCACATTTGACTGCCAGTATCCATCAGCAATTCCATTTAAACATGAATACACAGAAATGTCAGCACTTTCACTGAAACGAAAGAGCTTTTCTCAAAATCCAGTGTTGACATTCATAATATTACTACAGGTGGCAAAATTAGTCTGCAGTATAGGATTTAATAAAGCTGCATAGGAATTAAAGTAGAAGTGATCTGAGATAAAAAGGACCAAGCTACTTGTTAAAAGGTGTTGGAAGACAATAACAAAAATTGAATGTCTAAGCATACCAAATAGGGAGAAGTTAAGCTTCAACCGAATATATTTAATAACAGTAATATTCATCTTTATTGTCACAAGTAGGCTTACATTAACACTGCAATAAAGTTACTGTGAAAAGCCCCTGATCATCACATTCTGGCGCCTGTTCGGGTACACAGGGGGAGAATTCAGAATATCCAATTCACTTGACAGCACGTCTTTCAGGACTTGGGGGAGGAAACCGGAACACCCGGAGGAAATCCACGCAGACACAGGGAGAACGTGCAGACTCCATACAAACAGTGACCCAAGCCGGGATTCGAACCTAGGACCCTGGAACTGTGAAGCAAAGGTGCTACCCACTGTGCTACCGTGCTGCCCCACACAGTGTTAAGTTTGTCGGAAAACATGTTCCTTTTCATTAATGCTCCAATATTTATATTCTTTTTTTTTTTTTAACGGATTTGCATTAAAGCCTGCATCAAAATAAAAACATTGTATACCATCTGTTCTTCTGGAATGATTCCATAATATTTATTTTGAAAGATTCTTGCAGCTGTGATCATCTGACAACTAATAATTCTGATTTCATTTGTAACCTTTCTGTACAGATACCATTGGTATTGTCAGATAGCTGGACAGAAGAAAATTGAGGAGTAAAACCCTGTAGCTAGGATTTGGACAATGCTGTCCAACAGACATTTCTGACCACTCACAGCTGTGGCAATGTGACACCTTTTCAGTCATATGTGCGAATTTTAGTAATAAACTCATTGCACACATTCTCACAATACAACAAAAAGTAATCCACCTGTAGATGTTTATTCAACAAACACCCATCATCATTGAGTGACCAAAGAAACACTCAAACAATCGAGAAAACCCTGGCACATGCTGATTCTTGCCTTCAGTATAAAAAGCTTAAAGTATGCATGCATACAGTGTTTGAATATGGGTGTTAAGAACACATCAAAGAATCCCCTACTCATTGCTATTTACTATCATCAATGTAATGAGCCACATCTGAGTTTCCAATTAACTGCTAGTGGCCAACACATTGCACGACAGCGGCCTGAGGGATTGAATGCCAAACTACATTCAACAATAGCAACTTACATTTATATAGCACCTTTATTTTATATAGTATCTGAGAAGTACAAATTGAACGTTTCCCTATGTTAAAGTTGATGGAACCATCAATTCTACGGACACGTGCTTGTAGGGTTAGAATAGCGGTTTTAATATACTTACAACAGAGCCAGCCTGTTAGCCGTTGAACTTTCGGTGAACTGGCTGGCTGACTCTGTGGTACGGATCTTTATACAGCAGCTCCAGGGGGAGGAGTTCTGGGCGGAGCCAAGGGGGGAGCCCAGTACAAACCCTCGAGTACTCCCAGAGCTACTCCCCCGGTGGTCAAGTAGTGCAACTGCACTTACAATATTGATAGATATATATATACACTTGGAACAGAGTCAAATTGGTAACTATAATACCGTGTGAATCTCATTCGCCACATTCACCCCCTGTGAAAAAAATCGAGTCCGGCGGGGGTGGTGGCTCACAGAGTTAGTCTGTCCGGTGGACGAATTGTTTGTTTCGATCTGCGGAGCACCGGGGTTGCAGCCTCTTGCGGTGGCTGGGTGGGTGTTGAGAGCTGGGGTACGATGGCAGACTCCGGGGCGGGTCTCGTCCAAACTTCATGCACCTCTGGCTCGACCGGAGACTGGGGGCGGGCTGGCGCTGGCGCGTGGAACCGGTGGGGCGAGCTTGCGGAATCGGGGGCGCGAGGGGCCGGCAGCATAGGGAACAGGGTAAGGGGTTCCTCAGTGGGGGTGGGGGGGGGGGCTGGATCCAGTGGGTGCCAGGTCCTGAAGGGATACTGTGTCCTGGCGACCGTCCGGGAACTCCACGAATGCGTACTGGGGGTTGGAATGGAGGAGGCGCACCTTTTCAACAAGGGGGTCAGTTTTGTGTCCCCTGACGTGCTGCCTTAGGAGGACCAGGTCTGGTGTCCTCAGCCTCGCCGGAAGTGAGACCCCCGTGGTAGTGCCCCTAGAAAAAATGAAGGGCCGCTCGTGAGGGGTTTGATTTGTCGATGTGCAGAGGGAGGATCTGATAGCATGGAGCATGTCTGGGAAGACTTCTTGCCATTGGAAGACTTGGAGTTTTCTAGACCGGAGGGTCAGTAGGACGGTCTTCCAGACCGTCGCGTTCCCCCTCTCCACCTGCCCGTTCTCCCTGGGGTTGTAGCTGGTAATCCTGCTTGAGGCGATGCCCTTGTCGAGCAGGTACTGACGCAGCTCGTCGCTCAAAGGACAAAACCTGGTTGCTGTGAACGTAGCTGGGGAAACCGAACAGGGTGAAGACACTATGCAGGGCCCTAATGACTGTGTGGGTGGTCATGTCGGGGCACGGAATGGCAAAAGGGAATCGGGAGAACTCATCGATGATGTTGAGGAAATAAATGTTCTTGTTAGTGGAGGGGAGTGGCCCTTTGAAATCGATCACAAGGCGTTCAAAGGGCCTAGAAGCCTTGACCAGGTGGGCCCTGTCTGGTCTATAGAAGTGAGGTTTGCACTCTGCACAGATCGGGCAGTCCCTGGTGACGGCTTTTACCTCCTCATTAGAGAAAGGCAGGTTTCGGGCTCTGATGTAGTGGGCGAGCCGGGTGACCCCTGGATGGCAGATGTCAACGTGGATGGCTTTCAGATGGCTGATCTGCGCGCTGGCGCAGGTCCCGCGGGATAGGGCATCCGAGGGCTCGTTGAGCTTCCCCGGTCGATATTTAATATCGTAACTATAGGTGGAGAGTTCGATCTTCCACCGAAGGATTTTATCACTTTTTATTTTGCCCCTTTGCGAGTTGTCAAACATAAAGGCAACCGATCGTTGGTCGGTGATGAGGGTGAACCTCCTACCTGCGAGGTAGTGCCTCCAGTGACGAACAGCCTCCACAATGGCTTGTGCTTCCTTCTCGACATAGGAGTGTCGGAGTTCTGAAGCGGATAGGGTACGTGAGAAAAATGAAACGGGCCTCCCTGCCTGATTTAAAGTGGCTGCTAGAGCTACCTCTGAGGCGTCGCTCTCAACCTGAAAGGGGGTGGATTCATCCATCGCCCGCATGGCTGCTTTGGCGATGTCCTCCTTGATGCAGCTGAAGGCCTGGCGCGCCTCAGCAGACAGGGGAAATCGTGTGGCCTTAAAGAGTGGGCGGGCTTTGTCCGCATACTGAGGGACCCACTGGGCGTAGTGTGAAAAAAACCCCAAGCACCGTTTGAGGGCCTTGGGGCAATGAGGGAGGGGGTCCGGGTCTGGGCCCAGGACTCCGTTCTCCACGACGTAGCCGAGGATGGCCAGTCTGTTTGTGCGGAAAATGCATTTCTCCTTGTTATAAGTGAGGTTTAATTTCTGTGCCGTCTGGAGAAAAGGGTGGAGGTTGGCGTCGCGGTCCTGCTGGTCATAGACACAGATGGTAACATTATCCAGATACGGAAACGTGGCCCTCAGCCCGTACTGGTCTACCATTCGGTCCATTGCTCGTTGGAACACCGAAACCCCGTTAGTGACGCCGAAGGGAGCCCGGAAGAAATGGAAGAGGCGGCCATCGGCCTCGAACGCCGTGTAGTGGCGGTCCTCCGAGCGGATTGGGAGCTGGTGGTATGCAGACTTCAGATCCACCGTGGAAAATAGCCGATATTGGGCGATCTGGTTAACCATGTCTGCAATTCTGGGGAGGGGATACGCGTCTAGGAGCGTAAAGCGATTTATGGTCTGACTATCGACGATGACTATGCAAAATTTTTCCCCGGTCTTGATGACCACCACCTGAGCTCACCAGGGACTATTACTGGCCTCTATGATCCCCTCACTGAGCAGCCGTCAGACCTCCGATCGGATAAAGACCCTATCCTGTAGGCTGTATCGCCTGCTGCGAGTAGCTACTGGTTTGCAATCTGGAGTGAGACTGGCGAAGAGAGAAGGGGGGGGGGGGAGATGCGCAGCGTGGCTAGGCTGCAGATAGTGAGTGGGGGCAGGGGCCCTCCGAAGCTGAGGGTGAGGCTCTTGAGGTTGCACTGGAAATACAGGCCTAATAAGAGTGGCGCGCAGAGGTCAGGCAGGACATAAAGTTTAAATTTTGAATAACTAGCGCCTCGAATTGTGAGCGTAGCGACAGTGTGTCCTTGGATTTGGACTGAGTGGGAGCCCGAAGCAAGGGCGATAGTTTGGCTCACAGGAAAAATAGGAAGCGAACAGCGTCTTACCAGCTCTGGGTGTATAAAGCTCTCGGTGCTCCTCCCGGAGTCAAAGAGGCATGGCGTGCTGTACCCGTTGATCTGGACCTCCGCCATCGAACTTCGTAGGTGCTTGGGGCGGGATTGATCTAGGGTGACCGCGTTGAGTTGCGGGCTGCGTGATGAGTGCCCGGGAAGGTCGTAGTCTTCCGAGTGGGCGTCCGGTCGAGTAGATGCCGGTACGTTCTGGAGAGCTTGATGCAGGATCGCTGCGCTGAGTTGCGGGCCGCGTGATGAGTGCCCGGGGAAGTCATAATCTTCAGATGAGCTTTCTGAGCATACAGATGCAGATGGGGCCAGTGGATCGCACGTGGTGAGCGGCGAGGAAGATGGCGTCCAAGATGGCAGCCCCCATGAGTCGCACGTGGCCGGCCGTATGGTGGGGGATTGCCAAGATGGCGACCCCCATGGATCGCACGTGGCGGGAGGGGGTGGAGTCGGGGCATAGGTCGCAGCGTTTCAGGCCCCGTGGGCCTGCTGGTGCTTGGAGCGATTTGCTCTCTCTACTGGGGAGTTAGAAACTGGGGCCCTTTTCGCGAGGCACACTCTGGCATAGTGGCCTTTCTTCCCGCAGCTGCTGCAGGTCACGGATCGGACTGGGCAGTGCTGCCGCGGGTGCAGGCTTTGGCCACAGAAATGGCAGGCTGGGGCATCTGAGTAGCTGGCTGGAGCAGCTGGCTGGGGCAGCAGAGTAACTGGCTTTGGCAGCGCGGTAGCTGGGGGGCCGTGCGGCACAGGCCTGGGGGGATTGTTGGTCGGGGTCCGTGGGAAACGAGGTGTGGCTGCGGAAGGAGACTTCTATAGTGGTAGCAGCCTCCACAGTAGTGTCCAAGTCCTGGGCCCCCTTTTCTAGCAGTCTTTGGCAGACATAGTTAGATCTAAGGCCGGCTACGAAAACGTCCCACAGAGCAAGCTCCCTATGTTCAGCCGCGGTAACGGCTTGATAATTACAGTCATTAGAAAGATTGTTCAGTTCCCATACAAATTCGGCTAGCGTTTCTGGCAGCCGCTGACGGCAAGTTGTAAACACGTGGCGTGCATAAACCTTGTTAATGGGCCTAACGTACATTTTGTCCAATATCACCAGCGCTGCATTGTATGAACCGGCTGGATTTAGCTGTGTGGAGATTCTATGGCTTACCCTCGCATGCAGTAGGCTGAGTTTTTGTTCCTCCATTGTTCCAGCAGTGCTGGCTTCTGCCAGGTAGGGCTTAAAACATCTCAGCCAGTGGGAAAACATTTCTTTAGCCTCTGCATCCTGCGGGTCGAGTTCTAGGCGTCCGGGCTTGAGGGCTGCTTCCATGATTTACTTCGACTGTTTCGTAAGTATATTAAATTGATGGAACCATCAATTCTACGGACACGCACTTGTAGGATTAGAATAGTGGTTTTAATATACTTATAACAGAGCCAGCCTGTTAGCCGTTGAACTTTCAGTGAACTGGCTGGCTGACTCTGTGGCACGGATCTTTATACAGCAGCTCCAGGGGGAGGAGTTCTGGGCGGAGCCAAGGGGGAGCCCAGTACAAACTCTCGAGTACTCCCAGAGCTACTCCCCCTGGTGGTCAGGTAGTGCAACTGCACTGACAATATTGATACATATATACTTGGAACAGAGTGACATTGGTAACTATAATACCGTGTGAATCTCATTCACCACAAAATTATGACACTGAACCACATCAGGAGATACAAGATCAGATGACAAAAAGCTTGGTAAGGCAGCCAAGCAAGGTAGAAGTTTTGAGGTGTGGGGAGGGCATTACTCAGCAACTGATGCTTAGCCGCTAATGATGCAGCAATTCTAATTGGGAATGTCTATTCGGTCAGAATTAGAGGAGGGCAGACATCTAAGGGTTGTGGGGCTGGAAGATTTACAGAGGTAGGGAGAGGCAAGGCCCCTGAAAGAATTTGAAAACTAGGATGAGAACTTTAAAGTCAGGTTGTGGCTTGACCAGGAACCAATGTAGGTCAGGAATCATGGGGGTGTTAGGGGGACATGATTTTATGTGAATTAAGGCACTGGTAGTTGAGTTCAGAATGACCTCCAGTTTACAGAGACTACAATGTGAGAGACCAGCCAGGATTGCACTGGAATACATCTCATTACCAGGCCTCAACGCCTGAACCACCCCCTGCAGCAAGAAAATCCATTCACTACATGGGCAGCGTAAGAGGGCAGTGCACGGGTTGGAGGAGGTTTGTGGTAGCAGGGGTTCTGCGTGACCTTTTGCACTGGATGGCCTTTAAAAACAGCACCTTGATCTATTAAAAAACTAAGTTGCTGGCGGGGTGAGCCCAATCAGAGCCTACCCCACCAGGTACCTTGTTATTTTTTCCCCCAATATTCCTGTTATAACCCTGTGAGAGCCATGGGGCCAACACAATTAGCCTCACCGTGAGCCTCGTGGGGTATGAGCTCCCTGCTGAGGGGCAGAGGCCTATCATTGGCTTAGTTAATTCAGTGCTATAAAAAAGCTGCCCAGGTAGGAGCCGAGCTGCAGAATAGTCTCGACTGGGACATGTAAACATTTTCCTTTTGGAAATAAACCATTTTTTGACTCTCCTGTCTGAACTCCTCCATGACTATTAAATTGGCAACAAGGATAAAGCAGAACCATCGTCGGTGCTGCTAACCATTTGGAGCACGACCACCTCTCTTCACGAACGAATGTTTTGCCACAATTTGAAAATTCTTCTCTTTTGCAGACTCGATGCTGTTGATACAGATGTAGAGGACTGGACTTAGTATGTGGAGTGTATGCGCTTTTTAAAAAAAGTGAACAATATCGTTGGGGATGATTGCCAGACGATGATTCTTCTGACCACCTGTGGAGCCCTCACTTTCAGCGTCATAAAGAGCCTAATACACCCACGGCCCCAGACTCAAGACATTCGAAGAGTTCATGGCACTTGCGGCAAACCGCTACAACCCGAAGACGTCGATTATCGTAGCGAGGTACCGATTTAATATGGCCGAGAAGACCCCAGGGGAGTCCATTACCAGGTTTTCGCAAGATTGCGCAAACTGGCGGAGTTCTGCAACTATGGATCATCTCGACCCGAGATGCTATGGGACCGCCTTGAATGTGGAGTAAATAATATGGTGACCCAGAAGAATTACTGGCTGAGCTATTGCGGGACCTAAAAAGGGCCATTGAGAGCTCCCTCAAATGGGAGAGCACTAAGTAAGGCGTCCAGGAACTCCAGGGATGTCAGGGATAGAGGGAAATAGCATAGCATGCAACCCATTCTGGCAAACTGCACCCCTTAAGACTGAAGCCCCTGGAACTCCACCCTGGCCAGAACACCATGGGGACCAGGCCCGTTAGCCAAGGGCTGCTGCAGCCAAGTGGGACACCTCTCTGGAATTGATGAAGAATGCAGCACTTGCAGCCAGTGGATGCGCATAAGTAGGAAACCACAGGTCATTCAACAAACTCATCGCCCTACCCAAGGTTGATACCAGCTTAGAGCTGGGACCCTCCACTGAACAACCAGATGATGAGTAGGGAATGCTAGTATGTTATTCTCCAAGTCTGAATAAAGATTGTAGACTTCCAGTTAACACAAATACTTTATTCAGAAGGTTTGTTCTGTTTCCAGAGCTCAACTAGTTGTAACACAGTAAAGAGGTATGACCAGTGAAACTAAGGTAAATTGCCTATGCTGAGCTGTCTCTGTGCTGCTGCTCACTAGCCCCGTGCTTCTAAAAGAGGTGGATCCTCCCTTGGGTCGGACACTTTATACCCGTCTCTGAATCTGCCCTCTAGTGATGCTGTGGGTGTTACATCTGTGTTGTAGTCCCTGGTGTATGTGCAGATGTACAGATCACTGCATCCCCCCCTTTTATTTGACATGTTTTCTAGACTGGCCTCAAGAAAACTGTACATAACAAATGGTGGCAATATGGAAATCTGTGAAAATGATAAAAGTAATACAGAAACAATTATCTGTGTTATGAGTCCATCGTGAGAAATGTCCATATTTGCCTTGTGCGTGTGAAGTGTCATTACAAATCTCGCCAGTAGGGTGCCTTACGGCTTCTGCTGGAGCATCTTAATGGTGGTGGTAGGGATGATGGTTTGATGTTGTTGATGTGTTGGGTATGCTGGGTCTGTGATGACTGCGTTTACCAGAGCAGTAGAAGAGACAGGCTACCAACACTTGTAGAAGTACAACTCTATTTTATTTAATTCTGAGCTGTTAAACATACTCGCACTGTGGGTTGACACTATGTTAGGTTGACTGAAGACCTATGGCTAACCTGACCAGATTATACTGCTAGCACATGGCAGATGTTCGTGTTACTGATTACGGGCTCTGGCCGTCTCAGAGGCTGCATCCTGAATGAACGGGAAAACTAGTGCCCTCTGGCTTTATAGTGACCGTGCCCTGTCTGGTGATTGGCTGCTGTGTTCTGTGTGTTGATTAGTCTTTCAGTGTGTCAGTCAGTGTGTGTCTATGCACCATCATAAACTTGTGTGTATATTATGACAGTCGTCAAGAGTACTGTCTGGCGTTGTGTGGCAAGGAACGTCCTGTGGACAAATAGACTCGGTCAAGTCCAGTGTGGGAAACACCGGCATTGTAGGTCGAATCACTAACAGATCCCAGCGGTTACGGCGAAAAAGTACTCCCACTGACGATTTGACAATGTACGACCTCGATGCCTCCTGCCTGATCACCGTGGCTGGCTCAGACCATCCACCTTCTGGGTCCCTGATTCTGACGATGTCACCTATTGTCAGTGGCTTGAGTGGGATCACATGTTGATCGTAGTATTGTTTTTGTTTGGACCGTAGTATCCGCATTTTGTTAAGGACCAGAGCATTGTCGGGGTCTCAGAATTGAATCACCTGTAGGGTTGTCTGGATGTCTCTGCCGAAGAGCATCTGCGCTGGCGACAGCCCTGAGCTCAATGGGGTTGCTCGGTAGGATAACAGCGCTAGGTTGATGTCAGAATGTGAATCTGTTGCCTTGCTAATGAGTCGTTTAAAGATGTGGACACCTTTTTCCACTTTCCCATTTGACTGTGGGTAACGCGGACTGGATGTTACATGCCGATAGATGTAGCTGTCTGAGAACTCTTTCTATTCCCAGCTCGCCAAGCAGGGGCCATTATCCGACATCACCACGCGTGGGATTCCATGTCGCGAGAATGTCTCGTGGCACGCCTCGATGACAGATGAAGACGTGAGATCAGGGAATTTCAGTACCTCCAGATAGTTTGAGTAATAGTCCATGATCAGGACGCAATCACGCTCTGCGGCATGAAATAGGTCAATGCCCACTTTTGTCCACGGCGCCGTTGTGAGTTCATGTTGCTGCAGTGGTTTTTTGCACTGTGTGGGTTGATGTCTTTGACAGGTGTCACATGTCATGACCATGTCCGTTATGTCTTGATTCATGCCGGGCCAGTACACAGCCCGTCGTGCTCGCCTTTTGCATTCCTCAATTCCTAGGTGACCTTCATGAATCTTACATAGCATCTCGGCGCGGAGAGTGGCCGGGATCACACTCTGCGCATTGCGTAGCGCAAGGCCATCAACTTCAATCAATTCTGACTTGACATTCTGAAATTGTGGACACTGTCCCCTCGTCCAACCGTGCTGGAGTAGGTGCAGCACACTCCGTAAGGTTGCGTCTTTCTGCGTCTCCTGTCGGATTAAACGAAGCTTCTCATCCGAAGCAGGCAAATTCTCCATGCATAACTGTGTTTGGGCCTCGATTTCTCTGACGGGGGCTGGTGGTGTGCTGTCAGTACCAATTGATCGGGACAGTGCATCGGCAATGGCAAGGTCTCTTCCCGGGGTGTATACTAGGTTGAAATCATACCTTCGGAGCTTCATCATGATGCGCTGCAGACGAGGGGTCATGTCATTCAGATCCTTGTCTGTGATATGGACCAACGGTCTGTGGTTTGTTTCCACTATGAACGTGGGCAGGCCGTACACGTAGTCGTGGAACTTCAGAATCCCAATGAGGAGTCCGAGACATTCTTTCTCGATTTGTGCATATCTGCACTCAGTTGCGGTCATGGCTCTGGACGCGTATGCCACCAGGATCCAGTCAGACTGGTCATCCTGTTGGAGGAGAACAGCGCCAATCCCGTCCTGGCTGGCGTCCGTGGAGATCTTGGTAGATCTGGTTGCATCAAAAAAAGCAAGGGTCAGTGCCCTCGTCAGTTGCTGTTTGAGATTCACCCATTCATTCTGGTGATGTTGTGTCCACTCAAACTCAGTGGTCTTTCGTAGGAGATTGCGTAAAGCTGCTGTCCTTGTGGACAGGTTTGGGATGAACCTGCCGAGGAAACTGACGAAGCCCAGAAATCGTAGCACCGCCTTCTTGTTGTGGCGTCTTCATGGTCTATATAGTTCTAAGACTTAGAGATTTAAAAAAATCCCTTTGTATTTTGCCGCTACTTCTAAACTTCTGGAAAAATTATCCAAGTTTGTTCTCAAAATGTTCAGCTGACTTAGACTACTTGAAGAAATGTGACATTTTACAAACGGTTACAATGACATTCCACCAGCTGTTAATCCTTAAAGTTTTAAAGTTCTTAGTATGATCTGCTTCTGAAGAATAATATTTTCTATGTCCTTGTTGCACAAAGTGTTCTCACGTATTGTTCAGAGATCGCCGCAGGTTGAAAGAAGATGTTAACAACACTTGCAGTGGTTGTTAAGCACCAATTTTTACATTTTCTTTATGTCTTATTGAGTAAAAGAATACTTGTTTGTGATGCTATAGAATCTTCCCCATTTACATTTTGTGTTAAATTCCTTAGCACCAATAAACGATTTTGTACGTCACTTTTGCCCAAGCATATTTCCCAGTGACTGGCTAAGACCGTACAGCGCACTACCTTATTTACTTTCCAGCAACCGCTCTCCCAGTGAAAGCTTCTCTCACCGACACTGCAATGCTAAGGAGTCAGAATTTATTTCCTTACTGACTTAATTTAGACATTTTATATTCAGGCATGTCAAAATTTCTGACTCTAAGCAGTAAAACAGCCACTGCTATCCTTAAAATGTTGCTGAAAATTAATTTGGCTCTAAGCCAGTTTACTATTAATATTTTTAAAACATCTCTCTTACCTTGCAGCCTTCACAAGTGATGACTCCATAGTGGATCCCAGAGGACTTATCACCGCAGATTTTGCAAGGTATCACTTCAATTTGAGCTACAAAAAAGTATAAATAAGTATTAGCTTTGCTGCAAAGCTCAATGGTATATTGAGTGGAAAAAAATAGCAGAAGATCCGTGTGCAAATAGATATTATGGGGTGGTTTTCATCTTTCTTGGCTGTGGGGAGCAGGGAGGATAGTTAGCAGAGAGTGGGGAAACAAGGACATTGTGGGTCTCCTGCAAACTGTAGTATTCTAACTTCACATTGCTCGTGTGATGTCATGGACTGGTCCACTGCTTGGAAGCTGGATGAACTGGCTTCATTTCCAGTCAGATGTGGCGCAATCCAGAGGAGAATGTACGAGCAAGTACATGTGTGTCCCAGCTGGAAGGGAAATGGGTTTGATTCTGGAGGAAGACCAATATCAAGGTCCTGTGCATCTCAGATGCCAGTGGGGTTGGAGATTTAGGGGGAAGTCAGAAGCCTGGGAAGGTTGAAGATATTGGGTGGCCGAGACCTCAGTTGGTGAAATCAGGGGCTCTCAGGCAGAAAGTTGAAAGAGGAGACTAGAAGGGGTGAGGGTAGGGTGGGGGGAAGAGGGGGTCTAATTGCAGGAGGTTGTAGACAGGCACGCTGGATATATCAGGTAGGTACTTCTTGGATCTGATGGCCCTTGACTAAGTTTAACTGTGGGGTTGGGATGGAGCCAGGGCTGTTCTCGAGTTTCAGGAAACACAACTATCCACGGTTACATTCAAAACGGTGAATCAAAGTGAGAATCACAGCCTCATTATAACAATTAAGGTGCCAACCACCTTTCAGGAGGGAATTGGTTGCCTGTGCCTCGATCGCAACTCTGTAAATCCCCCCCTCCATTTTCCCATAAGGTTCGAAATTAGATATTTGAAAAGTGTAAAGCCAGATTTCTAGCTAAGTTCTATTCATTTATTTCCGTATCTTGCCATGTAAAAGCAACTGATTGAAGTCCCCTTTAGACAACAAAAACCTGTGATTATGAAAGTAACTTTCATAAAAACTTTCATGAAAGCTACCAATATAGCTGTGATGCATATGGGGGTGGGGGGGATTCAAAAATGCAAAGCAACAGTTTACAGCAGACAGGTGATTTTCCACGTAATTTAAAGATAAGCTAAAGGACACACTAGATTCTGGTTGTATTTTCTATGCTTTTTTGACAGGGGAGATATGTGGGATAAATTCTTCCCTTCTCCCACCTCTCAACTGACCTCAGCAATGGTAGGGCAGCACGGTAGCACAGTGGTTAGCAAAGTTGCTTCACAGCTCCAGGGTCCCAGGTTCGATTCCTGGCTTGGGTCATTGTCTGTGCGGAGTCTGCACGTTCTCCCAGTGTCTGTGTGGGTTTCTTCCGGGTGCTCCGGTTTCATCCCACAGTCCAAAGATGTGCAGGTGGATTGGCCATGATAAATTGCCCTTAGTGTCCATAAAGGTGGGGTGCTCTTTCCAAAGAGCGGTGCAGACTCGATGGGCCAAATGGCCTCCTTCTGCACTGTGGATTCTATGATTCTACAACAAGAACTATTTTAGCGAAGAAGTGTTTAACCTCTCGAGTGCTGTGACTTATAAGAGCAGACCCAAAATAAGCTTTCTTTTAAAGTTCAATCAAAAAAAAGATATATATTTATTTCCCATAACATCCAGAAATGCATGCAACAAGCACCCACTCTTCACTCACACAGACACATACACACCTACAAGAAAAGATGATTTCCAAAGGATGTGACATGCACTTAGATTACTTAAAGTCACAAAAGCCAATATTTCTTTTGAGAAGGTTATCAAAAACATTGCAGTACTAGAAATTATCTTTCAGTTCCGAAGAAGAAAATGAAAGTGACAGGTTTCTGGTAATTAACCCACAACGATACTCCGGCAAAGCAGGTTTCTAGCTTTTCAGCCAAAGTTATAGTCAAGCCTCTGTAGTGAAGTATAACCTTACAGGTTAAGTTAATTAGCAATGCTTATCTGCCAATGGTGTTTTTTTCAGGAAGGTCCACTCTTGTTCTGGGTGTTATGGCTTCACTCCAGACTTCATATCCCAGACTACCCCTCTCCAGGATGTTCTTAAAATAAATAAGATATTTCCTATATCAAGCCAGTTTGTCATGTGACAATAGTGTTGATACTTCTAATTGTCCACACAATTAGTTGATGGCAGATGCAATTGTCACAATGAGGAATGAATGATGGAATTTACAATGTAATTTGTGATAAAATCATTCCTTCACACCCCTTTTTGTTAGATTTCAAATTTGCAGACACCAACTATTTCAGTTTCTGTAAGTCTCCAGACAAGAGTGCCTGTAAATTCCGGTGTGATCTTTGAATCCTGATATCTCTTCAATTGAAGGTCCTCTACAAGGGCATTTACATTTTAATAACTTTTCAGAGTCATGTTCATTCATGAATTAAACCTGATTGTATTAAAACTACAAAAGTCACCTGATCCAGAGTTCATTTTGTCTGTTATTCCAGGCTGTCTTTTAAAAGTAATGTCCACCTTCATAAGTCTTGCATGAAGTTAATGTGACTGTCACATCTACCATGTGAAAGGTTAGATCACTTGTATTTGTACTAATCGTTTAAGATTTCATCTTTAGTACTCTGAATTTTCAAAACAAATCCATCAATCTTGCAAATCTTCACATTATTAAACCAGAGCACGTTCATTTTCTGTGCAATAGCAAATCTAAAGTTTTCACTCTCGTCACAAATATATCCATTACCTTTTAGTTACATGGTATACTCAACTACAGAGCCAATGCACACCAACTGATACACATTACTTTTACAGTAAAACATATTTTAAATGAAACAGGTACTTATCTACTCCAATTCCCTTCAAAGCTATGTTTGTATTTGGTGTATGTGTTGCTGTCTCCTCTCAACAGTAACAGCCAGCTTCATAAATAGACAATTTTCCATCTTACTTTCTGAACTAAATTATGTCCTCACAGGATTGTGTACCTGAGGGGACAACAACTGCCATATTTGTAGGAGTACACTCACTTAATTGAACTTAACTTTCACTTTTCTTTTAATTGTCAGAAAAATGGCTGATTTTTATCACCAAACGTCAAATTATTAACTGCATTTACAAAAAACAGTATGAAATGTGATAAGTAGCAAATACAAAAGGGACAATAAAATGTAAACAAAAAGAAAATATCAATAATGGATTAATTAATTTTAACAAGATGGCTCCTGTTATGTTTTACTTCACTGTTTTAACCAGGTTACCACACTGTAGGTTATTTAACCAGTTGACTTTAATTGTAATGGTGTTGCTTGCTCACAGTCTAAATGGAAGAGAGTGAAAATTTCCCAAGTGCCTCTGATGATGTCACTCCATAATCATATGGTACACTATACTTAACAGTTTCCAACTTAGTTCAGGTGCCTTTGTCAATGTGCTATGAATACTGTGCATCTTCTCCTCGCCAGTTTAGATTTGAAATGTTGCTGTAAATTTGATATGTTCCAGCCAACCATTTTGTGGTCAACCTGCTTTTAAACCTGTATGCATGTCTTGAAACTCTGATTTGTTTGGGGGGAAAATAGACATCCAAGAGCAACAACTTGCATTTAATAGTGCCTTTAATAATGGAAAAATGTCCCAAGGTAGTCACAGAGAAAAATCAAACAAAAAAAATGACAGTGTGAACAAAAGGTTGGTTAAAGAGTTGCTGCGGGATTTTCAGTCGGTGGGATCCTCTGCTTCACCGGCAGTGCACCCATGCCCGTCGGTTTCCTGACAGCGTGGGATGGCCACAATTGGAAACCCGATTAGTTGGCTGCTGTAACGGAGGATCCCACTGCCGGAGGGGGAACGCCCATGTCGGAAAACGGGTCTGGCGGTCCGGTGAATCCCGCCCCTGCCCTTTAAGGTGAGTGTTAATAGAACATACAAATGTGGAGCCGCAGTAGGCCCATTTAGCCCCTTGAGCCTGCTCCACTATTTGATAAGATCATGACTAATCGGACTGTGCCCTGTGGCCTCTATTTTCCTATCTATCCGCTAAACCCTTTGACTCCCTTGTTAGTCAATCCAACTCGGCCTCAAACATATTTAATGACCCTTCCTTCGCTGCTTTTTGGGGAAGAGAATTCCAATCCTCTGAATGAAAACATTTCTCCACACTTCAGTTTTAAAAACGGAGACCCCTTATATTTAAATTGTGTGCTCTAGTTGTAGTTTTTTCCCCACAAGGGGAAGGAGGAGTGGTGATTAGTCTTTCCAGTGACAGACTAATGATCAGGAGCTGGAAACTTGGCCAATGTTTTTCTGCCCTCCAAAGCTAAGGATACTGAATCAAGTAACTCTGAATCAAGTAACTCAGTATATAAACTGGGGGTGAATTTGTGACCTTCTTATATGCCAAATTGTACTACTAGAGACTTCAGTAGTATTATTCATATTTGCTTATTTACACACATTACAGTCAACTCTTAAGATCACACATCATTGATAGGACAAAGTAAAATTGTGATCATTGTAGATGTGGGTGGCCTGATTGGGTTTTCTTGATATCAACCTATTCCATTACCATAATTAGGGTCATTTATTGCTTGCAATTATAAATATGTTGGTGTATAAAGAAGACAGTGTTTAGTATTTTAATCACCTGTGACATTCTACAGGATTGCTGTAATATGCAAACATCAACATGAGTCTTTCCAAAAGGTCACACAAGGTTAATGTAATGGACTGTTCAGCAAAATTTAAAAATATTGGATTGAAAAATCCTGAATTATTAAGCATTTATTTGTACTTGTATATTAGATGTTGGAGGCAAAAATCTTTACTACACAGAAGCACTGGCTTCATAATTAAAGCTTTAGTAAACACTTTCTTGCTGGTACAAGGGGAGAGAATAAACATGTATCAATTGCATCATAAAAGTATGTGAAGAGATGCATTTCAATCCGATTTAACGTTCACATCAAGTGCTTGTGAAAAAAAGTTTGAATACTTTTTCATGCAAACATCTCCCCTTTAAGACAATGACAATGAGCTATGAAAGGACTTGATGGATAAATACAATGAGATCCTGTGAATTTTTTATTGCATTAAAATATAGACTATCTATTGCTATACCCTGTACGATACAAAATTAACTAATAACTAGCCAAATATTAAAGGGAAATTCTATCACGTTCTGCTGAGTGCATACTCTTCTTAAATAGATTAAAATCTAATCCTAAGTACCATTGTGCAGTATGGGCTCACATCAAAACGCAGCTTAATATGCAATGTTTGTCATGAATGTTTGTCTATAGCTGCTATCATGTTTAAGTGAGGCTCTGTGCATTGACTCCTTACATCTAATTTGACTGAAATAAGTTAGACTTAGGTCACAAGAAATACTGCAGCAGAAGGATAGTGGAGCTTTATAAACATTATCATTTTTATCATCTCTTGGGTCTATATTCACTATCAGCAGTGAATGGGAAATTAACAAATAGAATAAAACTAAATGGTGACATGGTGCAATCTGTTCTGAATTCTATTCGGAAGTAACAATTTTTCCAGTTGTACCTTCTACGTACTTAAGTTGTTATTAACAAAGCACACATTCTATGTAAATCTTTGGTGCAAAGTCCTCTACTTACTTATAACTTCAGTTTTCATTTTCTGCTGTGTTTGACACATGCTATCAGTAAGAACAATGGCACAAAATCTTGGTGCTGTCTGCTTAACAGACAAAAATGATCCTCTTGACAACCAGCGCCACACTAATAGTATTAAAAAGGAAGAATTATGGAAGAGATGGGCTGTACCATTCCAACATTAATAAGACAGGGGTGTCCAGAGAACTTTGACATAATTGTTACTTTCATTTCCTTTCCTGCCTCCTGAGCTGTGATTAGCAGGAAAAGCAGCTTTTGAGGAAAAACTCTTGTTTTGTTTTACAGACATTTCTGTGCTGATAAATTTGTCTTATGAATGTAATGGGTTGCACCAATATCCCTGTGAAGTCTAGTACAATAGCTATGCTATAGAGAGTAAAGCTCTTCAACCGGCCACACAAAGCCAAAAAAAGAATAGGCTTTTTACAACACCTGGGCAATTAGGGTACAGGTGCAAATATTGTGTGAATATTTAAAGAGGCACTGGGCTGAATCATTCAGGGGAGAAAAAAAATCACAAGTGTTAACAGATGACGTGCAAATTGGCCAGCTAGTACAAGGAATTAAGAGTTTGTCAGCTGTTGCAAATCTCCAGAACTTTCTAGCTGACTTACATCGCTCTGCATCTTATCCTTCGCCTCCCCATTATAAAGAATTTGATGCATTTGTGCATTAAATACTCATTGAATTCATTGGTAACTAATGAAATGAAATGAAAATGACAAATGCTTATTGTCACGAGTAGACTTCAATGAAGTTACTGTGAAAAGCCCCCTAGTTGCCACATTCCGGCGCCTGTTCGGGGAGGCTGGTACGGGAATTGAACCGTGCTGCTGGCCTGCCTTGGTCTGCTTTAAAAGCCAGCGATTTAGCCCAGTGTGCTAAACCAGCCCCTACTAATATAGTAAATAAGGATCATCACATGTTTAAAAAGGCAAGAGGGCCAATAACTCTTTCTGGCCCAAATATTTAACATTTGAAATCATGGAGTTTAATTTCTTCAGATGTTAAATTGTTCTGTGATATGTTAAAAATGTTAAATTCTAAATGTTTAGGTTTTTAAAATCTCTTTTCCTTTAATCTCTGTTCTCTTCTTCATTCTAGATCATTCTTTATTTTCCTGTACCTGATTTGACTCCAATCCAACCTCCTATTCTGTCGTTCCTCTCTTTATTTCTCACTCCTTGATTCCCATTAAGTTAAGATAAGATATTGGTACTACTGTTGGCAGAGGTACCAAATGCCCCATTGCCCTCACCATGCTCTTATCAGTCAGTTACAGCACAAAACCTTTGAGCCTCAGCGTGTAGATGGAAGTCTAACCAATGGGGTTCGCTATGAGATACTCCACTCCAGAAATATCTGGCCCAAATTGATTTTCTTAAAGTCATTTTTGGGAAATGGGCACTATTGGCTGGACCAGCATTTATTGCCCATCTCTTACTACCCATCAGGATGGTGGTGATGTGCTTTCATGAACCGCTGCACTGCATGTGATGTATGTACACACAATGCTGTGAGGGAGTGCCAGGACTTTGACCAAGCAACAGTGAAGAAATGGCAATATTGTTCCAAATCAGGATGGCATGTGTCTCGGAGGGAAATTTACAGGCTGTGGTGCATCTGTTGCCCTTGTCTATCAAGTGATAGAGGTCATGAGTTTGGAAGGTGCTGTCAAAGTATCCTTGGTGAGTTGTTGCCACTGTGCATCAGTTGTGGAGGTAGTGAAGGTTTATTACGTTGGATAGGGTAGCAATCAAGTGGGCTGCTTTGTTAGATGGTGTTGAGCTTTTGAGTGATGCTGGAGCTGCCCTCATCCAGGCAAATGGAGATTATTCTATCACACTCTTGACTTCTGCCTTTTAGATGGTGGATAGGCTTTGGGGAGGCAGGAGTAGAGTTACACTCCACATAATTCCCAACCTGTGACCTTCTCTTGTAGCCACAGTATTTATATGGCTGGTCCAATTCAGTTTCTGGTCAATGGTAACTCTGAGAATGTTGATAGTGGGGGATTCAGAATGGTAATGCCAATGAATGTCAGGGGGAGATGGTTAGATTCTCTCTTGTTCGAGATGGTCATTGTGTGGCACTTGTGTGGTGCGACTGTTACTTATTACTTTGTCAACCCAAGCCCGAATATTGTCCAGGTCTTCCTGCATATGGACATGAACTGCCTCAGCATCTGCTTCAGAATCCTGGTTTAAAAGTGACTTACATGAGACAGCCTCAGTTTTACCACCAAATTGCACAAAAATGCAGCTGTTGCAATAATTGCTTAAACAAACTACACTGAAGACCTTGAATCGAACAAGTAAAATTTAAGGCTGTTGATGCTGGGGCAATTGAAGCTTTCTACTGAGGTCAACAAAATTTTGTTAGAGTAGGTTATCAAGAGTTATTGAACAAAGACTGGTAAATTAAGTTGATGTAAACACCAGCCCTGATCTAATTGGATAGTAGAAGAGACTTGAGGGACTTAATGGCCTACTTCTATTTCTATGCTAAAGCTGCACTGCAATGGTTCATGCTTTGGCAGCTACTGCAATGCTGTTATTCAGAGTAGCTACTGGCTGAAAGGAGTTGTTCATGTGAAACTTTGTTTTCATGTATTGGAACCCTGAATGCGATATATAAAAAAGGGTTCCACAGCATTTCCAGTGAAGGTACAGTGCCAGAGAGGTAACGACTCGGTGCAAATTTTCCCTCATTGTGATGGTACTAAAGCTACATATTTGATGGAGTCTCTTGGAAAAGCTGATTCCACAAGGGTTACTTGAAAATCATGATGATTCCTTTTAATTAGCAGCTGAATATCAAATCCATCTGTTAGACTGTTATTTTGAGGTTTTTAAAAATGTTAATGGCTCCATACAAATTGATGAGACATAGGGATAACTGGAATGGTTAATTAGGGAATTGTGGAATCATGGATTTGTCAGAAAGTGCTTGATAGCAAATTGCATACATCTAGATTTGCATGAATTGACAACAGGTTTCATTCTAGGTATTTAGAGAAATACTAGCAAATGGACTATTTTGTATTATGGCAGCCAGTGATGCAATGTTATGATTTAATCGATTTTAGAATCTGCGATATTTGTCCAAGATAAAGTTAAATAAATTATGTATCATTGCAATTAGAATCATATTGTAGAATGACACCTTTTTGTTTATCTGCCCATCATGATGTGGCAGATTATTAATTATGTTCCCAACAACTGTTTGTCCACATGTGTCAGTATAACCATTGAACATGAGCCTGTGATGTCCACCATGTCATGGTCCTGGTCCTCATTATATCTTCCGTATAAAACCAGGAATTGGGACTTGACCAATGGCTTGTGCGAAGGGCCAAAATGCACAAGGAAATTTAAGAACAGTCACCAACTGATACTTCTGTCAATATGGTGTTTGTTCTGACTATTGAATGAAGAACCACTGAAAACAATATGGAATGTCCAGGACTGTATGCCATTTCGATTTTTTAAGGCCTAGCAAGAGCAGAAAATAAGGTGGGTGGGGTGACTTAATTAGGCAGGAACTTTGTGATGGTGAAGGGAGGTTTGGGCATAGGGGACAGGAAAAGGAAACCAAGGTAGAAGAGAGACTGGGGTCAGGGATATGGACTGAAGTGGGAAGGGATGGCATGTTTGGTGTTGGGGGAGGAACTTGTTGGGAGGAGTCAGTCAAGGTAATACAATGGGGGGCCTGTGGAGTAGAATCTGTACTGTCCACATGTGGGTCCATCTCGGGGTGCTGGCTGGCAGAGTCCAGTACAGGGTTTTGAGTTTACCTACAACACTTATCTCCACTGAAAATGATATCTGACAATATCTTCTATTATGCATAGGAGGGAGGGTCGACTGAGCCTGCAAGTTCAGCCATATCCCACAGAGGGAGGACTACAACATTGGGCACTAGCATATGTGATGTTATTTGTGTTGCTTAATTCAGGATGGTTGGTGTAGTGTTCACAAAGACCACAAAATAGCTTGAACTTAAACAAAGCTATAAATAAATTTATTCGACACTTACTCCTGTATAATACACAATTGATTATTAACATTTAAACTACACTCATCTGCAGCTAATCTTAATACGGATATAAACTTTGGTCTGCTCTCATTCACACTATTTGTACTTCTGACTTATTCTAGCTAACTCCTGCATACACTCTCCCCCAAGGCTCAGCATCACTGCTTTATATACTTGTAACCGTAGCTCCCTCTAGTGGCTACTCTGGACATTTCATTAATCCTTGCTGTTCTTACAGTTATGATAATACCACAGCATGGACATGGGTACAAAATTGGCCGGGATTATCTGATCAGAGTTCATCCCATCACTGCTGCCAGTGAGAAGGGGAATTTGATGCTGAGCTAAAAGTCCATTCACTGCAGCGGGACGGTAGAATCTCACCGGCGTGAACGGACAATGAATTCGGTCCATGGTTGCTTCCGCAACAAAGAAATGTTCCTAATACCCCTCACACCATCAATGCACGCCAATTATGAGTATCATTCCATTTAGCTCACTGAGCTAATGTCAAAAACAGGATGATACATTATAAAGTGAAATCAATGTAATGTGAAATATTTACAAGTGAAATTTAAATTTGAAAGACAGCTGTTCCACCTTTAACCTCTCATAAGTCTAATCTAATGGCAATGGAGTTGCACAGAATGGTTGTGGCCACAGTGAAGAGCCTACCTGCCCACCAGGAGCCCCTACCTGCTGCATTGTTACTTGATGGTGGCTTTCACTACTTCCCTGGCCGTGTGATCGTAAATTTCTCCTGTGCACATCGCCAGCACTCTAAACTTTAATTGTAATTGAGTGCGAACCATCAAAAACCAAGAATTGGGGCTCTTCCTGTTCTGCAATTAGGAACAATGAGTCATGGTAAAATTCTGCCCCATGACATTCCGTGGAATACCTAAATCCTTCATTCACATGCTTGTGTTTCCTGTTCCTTCTGGTGGTACTGATACTTACATTGGAAAATAAACACCCATATCCACACACCTTCGTTTCAAGTTCATGCTTCAGTGTACAATGATATATATAAAATACAGTTAATGGGCGGGATTCTCCATCCCATGAGCCCCGTTTTCCTGTGCGGCGCGCCTCCGCCGGCGGCAGAATCCTCCGTTTTGACACTGACCAATGGGGTGTGGGATGCACTGCCGGTGAAGCGGAAGATCCCGCTAAATGGGAATCCCGCAGCATATCTTTTATTATAGTTATAACCGTGACAATTCATCGTGTTAAATCTATCCAAAAGAACTAACAGCAATTGTATTTGACAAATAATAGGTGGGATTCTGTGATCCTGCGGCTAAGTGTTGACACCGTTGGAAACGCCGTCATGTTTTCCGATGGCGTCAATATGGCCTCAGGATCAGCAATTCTGGCCCCTATGGTGGCCAACATGGCACTGGAGCGACCCACGCCACTCCAGCTGCTGATCCCAGCGTCAACTGGGCGCCACAGGGTCCGCGCGTATGCAGTTCCACCGGCGCCAACGCACACATGTGCAGTGGCTCCCTTCTCCCCGCCCACCCCGACGCAACATGGCCTAGGGCTGCAGGGACCGGCGGGGAAGAAAGGAGCCCCCAGCAAGAGAGGCTGGCCCACCAATTGGCAGTCCCTGATCACGGGCCAGGCCATAACGGAGGCCGTCCCCAGGGTCGGACCCCCCCAACCCCCACATCCCCCCACAGGCCGCCCTCGGACCCTTTCATGCCAAGATCCCACCAGCTGGGAGGTTAGAACGGCGCTGGCGGGACTTGGGTTTTTTGCTACGGCCATCCTGGGCCGAGCATCGGCGCCCAGCGTCGGGGCACGATTCACGCCAGCCGCGCCGATTCTCCGGCCCGGCCCCGCGCTGAGAGAATCCCGCACATTATTTTTAACCCCCCCCCCCTCCCTCTTCATTCCCTTACACTATTTGCTGAGCCTGCCTGCTTCCAGTTTACAGATGAGAGGATGATCACATTTCTCTGTTTCTTTTATCCTGACTTCTTCCACAGACCTTAATTTCTTGGGAGATTTTATGCAAAGTGGGATTTGCACCCCAATTCTGAGGAAGTACAGACCATGAGGAAATGCAGAGCGGATCAGAATTCATCAACATTGCATCAAGATACATTGGAGTGGATCAATTAGTGGACCACAATATCTTGGCCTTCTTTCACTAACTTGACTGTTTTTTTATGTGACTAAGTGCAGTGCTCAACTCAAGCCTCAACTTTTCAATTATAAACAATTTGCTGCCAGGTTGATTCAGTTCTGACCAAAGGTCATTGAGCTCGGTGTTATCTTTGTGTCTCTCTCTCCACAGGGGCTGCCTGACCAGCTGCATACCTCCAGTATTTCCTCTTTTTATTTTCATCAGTACTGGCAGCATTTGCACAAGTGTATATGTAACAGTAACATTAACTTACATTAAGTACATAATCAGCCCATTCACAGTGAAAATCTGCAATTTTGAAAATATCAAGCACAGGAATTGGATTTCCACAGGCTCCCCTAAATTTCCATCGTTAACTTACGTAGCCACAGAAACCCAGAAAAATTCAACCCAGTGGTTTTTTTAAAGGTAAGTAGACCAATCAAAAAACATTTTTTTTGCAGATGTACATTCTCTTCTTCGGCTCAGAATTATAGTGGTTGAATCTATAGAATCTTTAACTACATGACCAATCTCCTTTTTAACCGTTGAGGGTTGCTGATCCAAACACACAAGTTACCTTCCAGAGACTGACTCCTGGATCTTATCTCAAAAAAGTTCAGTTTTTAAAGCGAGGCAAATTTCCAGCCACATCTATGCTTGTATTACACAAACATTTCAATGTTATTCAGTGATTCGTGGAGACAAATGGATAAGACAGCTTAGTGATGAGTCTTTCTAGGCTTTGATACACAGATGAATACTGTAAGGAACATCAAACATGATTTACGAAAGCTGACCAAAAAAAAAATCTTGCATGATACAGGTCATGTTCCATCAGGTTCCATGGTAGTTTGGTACCATTGGCTTTTGGAGACCCAGGAATTCAGTGCATGTGTCAAAGACAAAAGGGGCAGAATAATTTCAGCCATAAAATGCCATTCAAATGAATTTGATTTTACGTTCAGAGCATTTTCATGAATGCAGAAGTGGAAAATTATGCTCAACATACTTTAAGAATCATAATATGCAATGGATTCCTGTGATAGTTTCCAAGATGTCACAGGTTATAAGTGTATCACATTATTTTTGGTCATGCATCATTCTGAAAGTTATGAAGCCCATGGGATACGATTTCTATCCTACACCAAAGTTTTATGTTTACATCATTCCCACAGTTTTGGGGTTATTTTACCAGATATTCTCTCGGGTTTCTCATCATTGGTTGTTCCTGTAAGTGGATCCCATGTCCCCTACAATCCAGAATGCATTTATCACTCTCCAAAATTCAAGAGATAAAAGGAGGATATTAGTCAAAGAAATGGGTTTGAAGGAGGCGAGTGGGGGATGGGGAAAACAGAGGTTTAGAGAAGAAATTTCAACGTATGGGACCTTGCTGAGAGGCATGACTGGTACTGGAATGGCGAAGGGGTGGGAGTGGGCAAGGTTTACCAAGAGTACAATCAGTGCTGTAAAAGTTTTATCTACATAACATTATTTTACATTGATGCGTGTTTAGTTCAGACTGTGGGAGAGCAGTATGATCTCTAACTTTATATCGAGATATATAAGGGGCGAGATTCTCCTTTCCCCGACTCCAATTTCGTAATTGTCGATCGGGTGGAGAATTCCTTTTTACTACAAAATCGGGGTGGCTCCTGTTTGATGCAGGTTTCGAATGCTCCGCTCCCTCCGAAATGGCGTAAATCGCGACGCATGCCGCACACCGTTGAAATGGCCTCATCACGTCACCTGAAGCCCCTCCCCTGATGCTCAGCCCCCGATGGGCCGTGTTCACAAAGGCGCGGTTCACCTCTGGTCCAAGCCGGCGGAAACCAGCATGGCGGCTGCGGACTGTGTCCAGCGCCGCCACAGTTGGGTGGGAGCCGTGCTGCTGGCCGTGGGGGGGGGGGGGGGGGGGGGGGTTCTGCAAGGGCTGGGAAACTGGTGGGGTGGGGTGGGGGGGTCCAGGGAGGCACTACCTGGCAGGTCGGGTCCGCGCACAGCCGGCACCATGTTTTATGGCATGACCACTGCCGGTCGTCGCCATGCGCTTGCACGGCCACGGACCCAGGCATTCTCTGGGTGTCTTTTTCATGGAGGTCGGGAGTTTTACGTGGCACGGCTGCTAGTCTCTCACCAGCTGCAGCATCGGTGAGGGGAAGGGGTCGATTTTTTTCGACGTAAAATGCCACGGATTGTCCGCACTTGGCCTCAGAATCGGAGAATATGGCCCAGGATTCTCAGGGGGCTTGACAGGGCAGATGTTGAGAGTTGTTTCTGCTTGTGGGAGACATAGGACGGGATTCTCTGTTTGGGAGACTGTGGGTGCGATTCTCTGGCCTCGTCGCACTCTCGCTCAAGTGAATCGATGTCGGTGAATAGTGGGAGAGGCCAGAAACTAGACCCGCGCTAGGCGCCAAACAGTTTGCGATGCAACCAGCCCGCTCGAGTAGGCAAAATCAGGATCTCTCCATAGCATGGCGGGAAACCAATTATCACCACTTCAGCCCTATTTCCATACAATTAATGGGAGCCACCCCATATCCAATGACCTCCCGTGATTCATTGGCCTCCCCAGTAAGTGCTCATACTGGCGTCGATTAGTACTTCTTTTAAAAAGTGAACCTGGTGAAAGGGCTTCTGCGGGGAGCCGAGGAAGTGAGTAGCCATCTTTGCTCATAGGCCAAGGGCCCGGTGGCGCTGGGTTAGCTGCCCTAGTGCTTGGCGGGGGGTCAGGGACCCTTAGCTGGGAGGGGTGTGGGGGGGGAGCCTCCGCAATGGTGGGCCACCATGTGAGGGGGGGGGGGATGTGGGGGGCAACCGCTCGCGGCTCCACCATGCCAATTCCTGGATCATGTTTACCCCATTCTGGCGACAACTTTGTACATGCCCGTCTGCCCCACTGACCACCCATTAACCCCCACGACCGCCGAGGCCTCTGGCGGTGCACCTGAAGGCCATCGCTAATAGGGAATTGGCAATCGTGGAAACGTGAGCACTTCACACATCCCAAGTGGATTCCCAGGGGTGGGCGGGCCATGTGACATATCGGAATCAGTGGCTAGCAGTCCAATAACACTGAGGCCTTGTGACTGTGCCTGAACACTGGGGGAGGCATTACCACACGCAGCAGCCAACATCCGAACACCCAGGGGATGGGACTCAGCTCCGGTGACATGTCCATTGCCGGAGGGTAAGTGCGTGCCATGGGGAGGGGACCAGTGTGCGGGGCAGCTGAAGTTATGTGCAGGTGTCTGGAGTACAGGGTCTGGGGTCCGTAGAGGGGGGGCCCCTGTGGCCCGGAGAGCGTGTGCAGGGCATTCCGGGTGTGTGGGTGGGGCCCCCTGCTGTGTGTCAGTTTAACACTCTCTCAATTCCTGACAGCTATTGAACAGTATGGACGGTATATTGGACCCCACGGAACAGACCCTAATGGTGCTGCTGATAGGCCGGGTAGCCAGATGCCGTAGACGGCGGCAGTAGTGCCTGCAGATGCCTGTGGCGGCGGCCCACATGCAGGGACCCACCCCACACCCTGAGGAACCGGCAGCCCATTAGGCTAGGGAGGTACCCAGAGGGGGAACCCCATGATGGCCCAGGGTCTACAGGCGCCGCTGGTTGTTTGAACAGATGACGGGCAGCACATGGTGCAGGAGGCTCCAGCTCAACAAGGAGACTGTGGCACCTCCTTGCGGACTTGGCACCATGTGGAGGAGGACACCCCCCCTCCCGGTGGCCCTCAAGGTCACCGCAGCACTGAGCTTTTATGCCTCAGGATCCTTCCAGTGCTTGAACGGGGAGCTGTGTGGCATCTCGCAGGCCTCAGCCCACAGGTGTACCCAACAGGTCACGGATGCCTTCTTTGCCCGAGCGGAAAACTAGATCAACTTTGACATGGACCAAGTCCAATAGGATGTCCAGGCAGTAGGATTCTCCGCCATCGCTGGGATGTCCCGGGTCCAGGGTCGAATAGGCTGCATGCATGTCGTGTTGCGCTCACTGGGCCATCTGGGAGTGCTCTACATTAACAGGAAGGGGTTCCACTGCCTGAACAGAACATTCAGCTCGTGTGTGACCACCGCATGCAGATCATGCATGGGTGTGCAGATCATGCATGTGTGTGCACGCTTCCCAAGGACAGGTGGCAGCGGTGAGGGTTGGCAAGCCCGGAGGGCCATGGAGGCCCTCATACCCACCTGCCTCATATAGGACGTGGCCTTGTCCATCATCGCTACCTTTCCCACCCTCCCAGGGTATTATAGGGCTGGTTTAGCACAGGGCTAAAGAGCTGGCTTTTAAAGCAGACCAAGGCAGGCCAGCAGCACGGTTCAATTCCCGTACCAGCCTCCCCGAACAGGCACCAGAATGTGGTGACTAGGGGCTTTTCACAGTAACTCCAAGCTTACTTGTGACAACAAGCGACTTTCATTTCATTTTTTTTCATTTTTCATGTGACACATTACTCCAGGGTGCTAGGCCTGTGTTGGCACTGTCAGCGGGTCACTGTAGAGGGCAGGAGGGAGGGGTAATGATAACCCATAGAGAGCTGGAGCTCCTCAATCTATGCCATAGCCTGACACCTGCCCGTCAGCTGAGTGCTCACTCACACCCATCACCTGCACATGGTTTGGCCAGGAAGAGGGAGATACCTGGAGAAATGGGACAATTCGGAGGTCGGCCGCATTGCAGAAGAAAGTGACAGAGGTGTCATACTGCTTGCGGTCACAGGGGTCCAACAATGCCCAGGTGGATCCACCCCAGTCTCCCCACCACCCCTCTCACCCACTACCTACCCCACCCCCTTCCACCCTCCTCCCCAGGTACCCTCAGTGATCCTCAACTTTCTTAGATCCTTACTCTGTCATTACATCGAGGTCTGTCTCCAAGTTGCACATCGAAGGTGCTTACCACGTCCCGTGACCTTCAATGCCCTGGTGAGGGTCATTTGGGGGATCTGGGGCTGGAGGACCCCGAGTCACCCATTGACGGCACATGCACAGCCATGCCACCCTGACCCTTGTGCTGACCTCGACAAGAGGCCTCAGCAGAGGGGTGAAACTCGGGGGAGCTGGAGGCTGATGTGTTAGGCGGGTTGGTTTGACGTTGACTGCAACAGGATGCAGGGAAATTAGAAACAAACGTCTAACACCAGAGATGTTTTATTTAAACTATGAACGGCTGTACATGTTCAGCTGTGGGTTGACACTCTACTAATCCTACTGACAACCTCTTACTGGTTTGACCAGACTTACTAGCTACCACATGGCAATAATGTCCACTGACTTGTGCACTCTGACTGTCTCAGTGTCTGGGTCCCGAAAAGAGCGGGAGTCTTAATGCCCTGTGAGCTTTTTAGTGGTGGTGTCTTGTCTGGTGATTGGTTGTGGTGTGTTGTGTGTTCATTGGTCATCCCATATGTCAATCACTGCCTGTCTGCATCTCATTATTTACATGAGTGGACATTATAACATCTCCCTCCTTTTTAAAAAAAAAGTTATGAAACGTGAAGGTATATACACGGGCGGAATTCTCCGCTCCCCACGTGGCGTGGGAGAATCGTGGGAGGGCCACACGACATTTTTTATGCCCCCCTGGCGCCCCCAGCGATTCTCACGGCGAACGGCGATTCTCCGAGCCCGATGGGCCGAGCGGCCGGCCCTTCACGCCCGTTTCACCACAGCAGCAACCACACCTGGTCGCTGCATTCGTGAAACGGGCGCCAGATGCCCGTTTGGGGTATCTAGGGGCCCGATTTGGACGGGAGCACCGCGACTGTGCTTGGGAGGGGAGGCCCACGATCGGTGCCCACCGATCGTCGGGCCAGCGTCCAAAACGGATGCACTCTTTCCCTTCCACCACCCGGCAAGATCAAGCCGCCACGTCTTGCCGGGCGGCTGAGGCGAAAGATGGCCACCGCGCATGCGCGGGTTCGTTCCGTCTGCGCGATTAAGTAATCCGCGCATGCGCGGGTTGGAACCGGCAACCCGCACATGCGCGGATGACTTCACATTCTCGGCGTGACGAGGTCGCTGCCGAGAAAGACGGAGGCTCGCTCCTAGCCCCCCCGGGTGGGGGTGAATTAGGTGCGGGGAGCGGGCCCCGAGGCTGTCCAGAACCTCGGCCGAGTTCACAACGGCCTTCACGAATTCGGCTCCCTGCGGAGAATTTTGCCCCACATCTTTGACAAAGAGTCATCGGACTCAAAATGTTAGCTCTTTTCTCTCCCTCCAGATGCTGCCAGACTTGCTGAGATTTTCCAGCATTTTCCCTTTCGTTTCAGGTATTTACACGTGCCCGACTATGTACAAATGGTGAGTTAACAACATATATAGATGTGAAGATGTCTATCGTGCAGATACAGAGCAAACTGAACGAAATTTACAAAAGTAAAGGCTATAGATTCAGTCTTTGAGGCCGGCGCCGAATTCTGGTCGATCGCCGCAGAGGTGGAGCAGGAGATGCCGGCACTTGGACAGGCGGGATTGCTGGCATTGCGGCGGTGTCGTGGACAGGCGGGATCGATGGCAGATAGGTGTCCTCGTGGCAGGAAACGTTCGGAGGAGGCATGGTAGCCGGTGGAGCAATGCTGTTAGGCAGTGGGCAAGGAACTCTCCGCAGCGACCTCCTGTTGCGCCGGAGAATGGAGCCATCAGCCAATTGGACAATGAAAGACCTTGGGGTGGCCTTCCTGATAACAACAGCTGGGGCCGACCAACCTCCGTCAGGCAACTGGACGTGAACAATATCTGCTGGAGCCAGCGCAGGCAGATCCATGGCTTGAGCATCATACGCGATCTTCTGCTGGTCCCTGGACTGATGCACTTTTTGAAGCACCGTGAGGTGGTCAAGGTCTGGAATGTGAATGGCTGGAACAGTCGTCCTCAAATTGCGGTTCATGAGCATCTGCGCCGGAGACAAACCAGTCGCCAAACCTGTAGGCCAGCAGCGCCAAGTTGAAATCGGATGCCGAGTCTGCAGCCTTGCACAACAACCGCTTGACGATATGGACCCCTTTTTCTGCCTTCCCATTTGATTGCGGGTAATGGGGACTGGTAGTGATGTGTCTGAAGTTCTACGATTGTGCAAAATCACACCTCTCCTGGCTGCAAAAACACGGACCGTTGTCACTCATTACTGTGAGTGGTCTCCCGTGTCTGGTAAACGTCTCTTTGCAGGCTTTGATGACGGACCTAGACGCGAGGTCTGACAATTTCACCACATCTGGGTAGCTGGAGAAGTAGTTGTCCAGGAGCATGTAATCACGCCCATTGGCATGAAAGAGGTCTACCCCCACTTTAGAATCTGCAAAGCTATTCAAAAAGCTGAAACAGAAACATTCCCCCAAACAACTTCAAAGTTGCATGTTTTTCGGGGAGTTTCCGCTGGTGGGTTCCCCACCGTTATTCAATGACACTAAGTCACTTTTTGGGCCTTGGGGAGTTTCTCATCGGTTTCGCGCACACCTCGGATGGATTCTCCAACCGTGTCTGCCCAGTAACCGAAGAATCCCGCCCAAGGTCAAAGGATATCTCCATTGTCCGCGTCTCGCCCGTGGCGTTCTTGTGGCACGCGGGGCGGAAGAATCAAGCCCTTAAAATTTTTTGTGGCACTAGAGAGCTTAATTCAGAGATCAGGCTGCCATTTTGAAAGGGTTCTCCCCCCTCCCCCGCCCTTGTGCAATATCACCCCCACACATGGACACTACTACCCCCCCCCCCCCCCAAGTGAGGTCATCCCGCTATGGGGTACCAGGGGGCCCACTCCTCAGGCCCCCCACAAGCACCCCCAACAGCACCCCCTCCTTCTAGGACCCCCACCCATCACTCCACCAACTTTCCGGAGGCCCCTACTTACCTGTCCTGCACTCCCCCATCCTTCACAACCCCTCCACCCTCATTTAATGGACATGGGCCTACTCGCCCCTGACCCTTAGCAGTGCCACCCTGGCACTCAGGCACCCTTGCACTGCCTCCCCGGTACTTGGGGCACTGCTCCTGCCAGCTTCGCAGTGCCATCTGGACAGCTTAGCATTGCCAGGGTGGCAGTGCCAAGGGGCCAGCTAGGCATTGCCAAGGTGCCCACATTCCAGGGGGAGGGTCAGCGAGCCAACATGCACTTTCCCTGACCACCCAAGTGTCTCTGGTGGCCCGGGAGACCCCCCCCCCCCCCCCCACGTGCCATTCCTCCTAGTCCATGTTTTGTGAACCAGCATTGATCGACGCCCGGCTGCAAGCTCCCTGTGGAGGCTGGAAAATCGAAGGAGGCCAGTGGATCGCATGCAGGCAAGTCATAAGTAGTGTTATGGACCATGGTTTAGAGAACCCCAAAGTGTATCATGGAGTTCACCTGACCCAAAATTTTGAATAGATGGTGGTATGGAGAGCACATGGCCCACTGTACAGCAGAAATGGAAAAGTACTTTTTAAAGCAAAACAATGTTTATTCTATGAACTCAAGTTAACCTTTTTAAAAACATACAGTGAACATCTTGGCAACCATTAATTCAAATACAACCCCCAAGGAATACAACACTAAGTAATCCTTTCCTTTGAACATCCAGAAGGCTTACAAAAACAAAACCTTTAACAGAAGCACATCAGGTTAAAGACACTACTGAAAACATTTATAATTCTAAATTCACGAAATGATCAAGTCTTTTGACGGCAGAGAGAACAGCAGCACACCTGCTTGGTCTGGTTTCAGCTCCAACACTGAAAACGAAACTAAAACACACCCACACCCTGCAGTAAACAGCCTTAAACTAAAGTAAAAAGCTGACAGACAGCCCAGGTCCACCCACACTTTGACATCACTGACAAACATCCATTTCTTAAAAGGTACATTTCTTAAACACTCATTTCTTAAAGGTACTCTCACATGAATGTAGGTTTACGACCTACTTCCGCAAGCGTCATTTTGTCCTGCCCATTTGCATAATTCTGACTCCGATGTCTCGTGGGACTCTGGTGACTCCCGTGAGGCACTGAGGCTTTCAGGAGGCTCGCTGCAGGCCTCTCTCCGGATTCAAGCAAGAACACATGGCGACCGGAGAATCGCGACCTTAGAATTTGGGCTGAAGCTGGCAGAAGTAAAAATGATTTACATACAAAGATTGAACAAGATGACATTTCAGGAAAATGGTTTTTGAACCATTTCTGAACACTGCGCTGCCCTGTGCTGACGTCGCTGCATAGTCTGACTAACGTAAATTTGTTCCCACAAGGAAATGGAATAAAATGATTTAAAAAAATAATTGACATACTTACAAGTGACAATTAAACACAAAGATACAACGAAACAACCCTGCAGCCTATTGTGTTTTGAAGTCGCTTTTACTGGTTGATTTACATTTCCCCAGCTCTTTTTGAGCATCTTTAGGAGCTAGCATGGGTGGCATTGGAAGTGGCTTCCTTTTATCATTCTGCCACACAGATGGGATGCTGCTCACACATCAAATGGTTTTTATTTATTTATTTTTTAAAAAATAATTTTTATTGAAAAATTGAATTTATACAACAATAACGCACCTTAGTAAAATACCAAAAATAACAATAATATTAACAATCATAAACATTCGCCCCACCTCCATGAACACAGCATTTTAACAACAACGCAAATTAACACAATATAAAGTTACAGAATAGACACTACAATAAGGAACACCTTTGTTGACTTCAGCCAGCCACTCATGAAGCAGGAAGCTAATGCACTTTGAACACAATTTTGTCTGGATACATCTGCTGGACTGCACAGGAAACAGGACATTATGGTGGAGAAATTGAGAAGCAATTTTAGGCAAGTTCAGGCACCTTGGGTGACTGAATGCATTTCATGAAGGAGGCAAGTGGACCTTTCTACTGCTGGTTTGGGCGTGTTTATCATAATTGATGATTTGCTGCACATTAACATACAAATCTTCTCAACTGTGTTCTTCTTTCTGTTGAATTTGGTGCACATCACATACAGAACATGCACTGTTCATAAAATCTGTTTAAAATGTTTCCTTACAGTGCCTTTCTATTGTTTTGTGTTACCTCACGATGTTCCATTTCTGTGGCCATGTTTTATGCAGCCTCATAGAGTCACAATGCTCAGACACTCAGTCAGAACTTCAAAGCAGTCCAGTGGGAACAAAACTTACACTAGAGTTGTTTTTAAAGAAGAATTTTATTTTTAGACCTCGAGGGAAGTCAGACACTCATCCACTGCTGGATTTCCGCAGAATGAAATTCATCTCCCCTTCCCCACCCTCTGCATGATCTGCAAATTATTAATAATCTGGTGCGTAGGAAAGCTTGGAATGGGAAATGCCAATGAAGCCAAAATTCTGCAGTGGCCATTATGTGTGTAATCTTCCTCCCACACATGCCTGTATTTCTTGCTCATGAGGGGAATTTAAATTTGTTGGAAGGGTATGCTTCTGGGGGAAGGAATTGGTTAGGATAATTTGCGACTGTGTAATTGAGCTTGTGCCACAGACTGAGAATGTCCAAAAATCTTAAAAACAAACTTGATCTTAAAAATATCAATTTGGGGAACCAGTGGATGTCACATATTTGGATTTCCAAAAGGCTTTTGACACAGAAGGTTACTCTGCAAGATCGGGCAAGAGACAAATATTCTCAGACCTGTACCTGCCTGTAAGCACTGCTGTAGGAGGGCTTTTATCAAGTACCTGCAGCCACTTAACATACTCGCCTCCCAACCCAAAATTCTGCAGCATACAAAATAAATAATTCCACTCTACCCAGTCAATAGCTTTCACGGCATCTAAGAGGAACACTAACCCATCAAATGCCCATTTTTGAAACACCTGAATAACATTATTGTTGCACAGGAATACTGCCTGCCTTCAGAATTAAGGAAATATTCATTTTGGAGTGTTTGCAACAACAGACCTGCTTCAAATTAGTGACTATACACACCAATCAGTGGATCTATTAGAAAGTCTTTAGATTCCTTGTAAAACTCATCAAGCCCCGAGCCTTACAGAGTGAAGCTCCTTCAAGGCAAGAGCCACTTCCCCTTTACAAATAGGACCATTTAGGAGCAACCTTTGGTCCTTGGGGACTGCTGGGAGTTTAAGAGGAGTGCCATTGCATCCCCAGAGTAGTCTGTTTTATATAAATTGGTATAAAATCCCTGAAACGCTTTGTTGATATCTGCAATTTTGATCAAACTACTACACTTGGAATCTAGCACAGCGGGAATAGCCCTGGAGTCAGCCTTCATCCGAGTCACTGGATTCACTGTTTTTGAGCCAAAGTGCGGAGAATCTGCAGCGTTTAACGTCAAAAAATAAATTAATTTTTTTTAAAAATCAGCGCCGACCCCTCATCGATCCTGCGACCGGTGAGGGGCTAGCAGCCACAGCGCGTAAAACCCCCGGCTCCCACGGGTCCGTGGCCTCGCATCCACATGGCGATGACCTGCAGCGGTAAAGCATGGCGCTGGCTGTGCGGGGACCCGACCGACCAGATAGTGTGCCCCCCCCCCCCCCCCCCCCCCCCCACCAGCCCTCGCAGAAGCCACTCCCGGCCAGAAGCACGGCTCCCACCCGACTGTGGTGCCACTGGGCAGTCTGCAGCCACCACGCCGGGTTCCCGACCGCTGAGACAACGGGCGGGAGTCTCTGATCCGGAGGCTAAGTGTTGACCCCGCCCTAAACGCCGTTGCATTTTACGATGGTGTCAACAGGCACCTAAGAGCAGCGATTCTGAGCCCTACAGGAGGCCAGCACGGCACTGGAGTGACCCACGCATCTCCAGCTGCCGATACCGGAGTCAAATGGGCTCTGCGGGTTTGTGGATACGCGTTGCGACCGGCACGATTGCGCACATGCGCGGTGGCTTCCTTCTCCGCTCCGGCCCCGACGCAGCATGGCGTAGGGCTACAGGGGCCAGCGCAGAGCTAAAGAGGCCCCCAGCCCGAGAAGCCAGCCTGTCAATCGGTAGGCCCGATAGCAGGCCAGGCGAAAGCGGAGGCCCCACCCCGGCGTCAGACCCCCCCTCCCCCCCCAACCAGGCCACCCCCGAGAGGATGCACGCCAAGGTGCCGCCGGGTAAGACCACAAGTGGACGGAGCCGGTGGGACTCATGTTCTGCGGCCAAGCGGCCCATCCCGGGCGGAGAATCACCAATCATTGCGTTGGCGCCATTGGCACCGATTCTCCGCTCACCTGGGAATCGGCAGTCCGGCGCGGGACAGCGTCACGCGATTCGCGCCCGCCCGGTGACTCGGTGACCCGTGTGGGCTGAGAGAATCCCACTCCACATGTCAACTGTGCGGTCGGGAACTCCGCCCATCAGGAACGGAGCACCGGGGAGGGCCTTCAGGTGACGCGCTGACGCCGTCCCAACGGCGTGCGGCTTGATGATGTCATTTCGGAGGTGGTGGAGGAGACAAAAACTGCGTAAAACAGGGGCCGCCCCCGATTTCGGTGTCAGAAGGGATTCTCCACCCTATCGGCGATTACGAAATCAACGTCGGGGAATGGTGAATCCCGCCCGGTTTGTTTCTAAATTCATAGAACTTTTGCTTAGTAAACTTTGAACTCCTCTCAGCCCGCTGAGTCAACAAGGAGTCCACTGCAGCCAGTGTTGCAAAATGTCTTTCAACAACAAGTGGTTAGGTTTCCTGCCATACTTCCTGTCCACTTCAGCCAATTGTACTTCCAACTGGCCCTGCCGTTCCAGCATTTTACACCTTTTGTTGGCCGTATATGAAATGACTATCCTGTGGGAAATGTGTAAGATTTATGCTTGGGAGTTGGAGGAGCTTACATCAGCGAGAGAATTGACTGAGTGGAAGAGGTCAAATTCCATCTTAGTATACGTGGTAAAAAAATTATCCTTGAGCAGAGACGTGTCGAATTTCCATGACCTAGCTGGGGGGTTGGGGGTGGGGGTGCTGTCATGTCAGAAATCACTATACTGCCTTTGGAACAGGAAGCCACCAAGTGCAGGATTGCTCTTGGCATTAAAAATTGTCAATTCTAGTATGACATCGATGAGGAGCAGAAAAAGGAAGTGAATTTTTTATCCTGAGAATGAAGCATACTTCACACATAAGTACCTGCTCACAAACCAATGCTCACGCCCTTGCCTGTTCGAGGAGAGGGTTTCTGGTTACTGGGAGTTTATCCATCAAGGGGTTAAGGTGAGAATTAAAATCGCCTCTTCGAAAGGAATTAGCCAATGGCAGGTCAAAGTCAATGAAACAGCACTGTAGCACAAGTGGCTAGCACTGTGGCTTCACAGCGCCAGGGTCCCAGGTTTGATGCCCCGCTGGGTCACTGTCTGTGCGGAGTCTGCACGTTCTCCCAGTGTCTGCGTGGGTTTCCTCTGGGTGCACCGGTTTCCTTCCACAGTCCAAAGACGTGCAGGTTAGGTGGATTGGCCAAGCTAAATTGCCCTTTGTGTACAAAATGGTTAGGAGGGGTTATTGGGTTAAGGGGACAGGGTGGAAGTGAGGGCTTAAGTGGGTTGGTGCAGACTTGATGGGCCGAAAGACCTCCATCTGCACTGTTTGTTCTATGCAAGATTTCAGTAACAAAATCAGGGAATAATTTGGAGGACTATACACATGAAATGAAAATCGCTTATTGTCACGAGTAGGCTTCAATGAAGTTACTGTGAAAAGCCCCTAGTCGCAACATTCCGGAGCCCGTTCGGGGAGGCTGTTACGGGAATTGAACCGTACTGTGGCCTGCTTGGTCTGCTTTCAAAGCCAGCGATTTAGCCCTGAGCTAAACAGCACAAATGCCCCATATAAAGGGCCCTTGACAATTACATATCACCTCCCTTGTCCTTCTCACGGTTCTTTATTTTAAAAAGCACATTTTTGTTGACTGGTACTGCTACGCCCTGACTACTGTTCGTGAACGAGGCAAAAGAAAAATCTACCCCACCCGGTCTTGCCTCAACTTTTAAGTGTTCCTCGTCATCAAAATGAGTATCCTGCAACAGCACAATGTCCCCTTTCACTTTAAGGAATGGAAAAATCTTTTTTCTCCTAATAGGATGACGCATTCCCCATACATTCAAGCAGCAAATATTTGGGCCGGGATTTGCCAAGCCCGTGCCTGCTCGGAGAATCGGAGTTGACGCTGAGATGGCCCACGACGCTGGTCTGTCGCCGGGACGCGATTTTCTGGCGACTGGAGAATCGCCACCAGCCGCGTGTGCGCGATCGACGCACTGCCAGTCGGGGTCCGTTGAAAGAGGCCCTGCAGCGATTCTCCGCGGTCGACCGGCTGAGTTCCCGCCGGCATGGTTCTAACATGGTTCACCCGGCGGGAGCTCGGACCCGCAGTCGCGCTGGCCGTCCTAGTGAGGGCTGCAGGGGGGGGGGGGGGGGGGGGGGCGTCAGACTCCGGGGTGGGGGAACGGCTTCCACGACAGCCAGGCCCGCGATCGGGGGGCCACCGATCGGCGGGCGCACGTGATCAGTGGGGCGGGGGGGGGGGGGGAGAGGGGGCTACCTTCTTCTGCGCCGGTCTGCTGTGTGGCTCCGCCATGTTGCGCGGGCCCGGCGCGGATGCGGCCACCTTGCGCACGCAAGGACCCGCAGTCGGCTGCCGCGCTCATGAGCGGACCCACGGTCGGCAGTGCAGTGCCACGTATCGGCACCAGCGCTGCGTAGAGCACTCTGACACCGTGCTGGCCCCCTGTGCCAGGACGGAATCACTGGGCCAGGAGGCCCGTTGACGCCAGCGTGAAAGACTCCGGTGTTTACGCCGGCGTCAACACTTAGCCGCCGTATTGCAGAATCCCCGCCTTGATTTAGCAACTGCCATTGCTCAAACAGCCAGAGAAAATATAGGCTACGATTTTCGTGCCACATTCAGGCATGCACCAAAACAGACCTCCAACCCCAATCGTACCAGTGGCACCATAAACACAATATAACACATTTTTCTTGTTAGAGGACCTGCTTGTACCATTGCAGGGCCCAGTTAACAATTCTTCAACCCCAAAACAAAAATGATACAAAACATTTGCAACAACACTAATTCTAAAGCGGCATTCCTTAATGCATGGGAGGACCTGTTGGGTTATCCCTATAACCATCCCTTCATTATGTTCAGAAGACACACTCTTCAGAAAAGAGGTGAAAAGATAAGCCAGAATGAGAATGGGTGCCTAAGCCCCTCACACATTTTGACCCCACCCATGAAAACCTAAACCACTCAGCCACCTCCGGTCGTGGCTACTCGTATTTATCTTGATTAACGTAAAGAGACCATAAAACATAGATTACCATCATAAAGTACAGATAAGAAGATGAAAAGATGGCTACCTACCACGCAGTCCCACTACCGTACCACCTACACAGCGCACAGTTTAGATAGAAGGAGAACACTGAAGGGTGCTTTCCATCCAAAATAAATGGAAGTCCCTGAAATTCTTAAGAACAATACATTCAATGTAGTGCTCAACTGGCAACACATCTCTGCTAGCATGAAAAATAGCAACAGGAAGTATTATAATAGGGATAGAGTCCAGATTTTACAATGAGCTGCAGATTTTTACTCTAAGTTATTGACTTCCATGGAGTTCACATAGGTCAAGGTGGTAGCTGGACTATGAATGTATTTACAGAGTTGTCATATACCACCCTCAGTGTCACTGGATATAAGGCAAGGCACAATTCAGCCCAACAACCTTGAGTCACTTTCTAACTTAATTGAAGCCTTTACGCTTCTGCAGTGTCACTGCTGAGAAATCTTGGAAGAAAGAACATTAGAACAATACAGTGCAGTACAGGCCCTTCGGCCCTTGATGTTGCACCGACCTGTGAAACCAATCTAAAGCCCATCTACACTATTCCATTATCATCCATATGTTTATCCAATGACCATTTAAATGCCCTTAATGTTGGCGAGTCTACTACTGTTGCAGGCAGGGCAGTCCACGCCCTTACTACTCTGAGTAGAGAACCTACCTCTGACATCTGTCCTATATCTATCTCCCCTCGACTTAAAGCTATGTCCCCTCGTGCGAGCCATCACCATCCAAGAGATTCTAGCTCCCTCCTAAAGCCAGGTCCCACCATGCCTTGCTGCTTCCAATACTCTGTGGCAATCTCCAAAGTTATGAAAACACAATTACGAGCTGGGAGCGCTGAATGTACCCATGCCTCAAAGACCGCATACAATGTGCCCTTTTTCCCTACTTTAAAAAAATATCTGGAGTACTCAATTATTTGTTTTTCCCAATTAAGGGGCAATTTAGCGTGGCCAATTCACCAAACCTGCAGATCTTTGGGATGTGGGGGTCAAACCCACGCAGTCAGAGAGAATGTGCAAACTCCACACAGACCGCGACCCGGGACCATGATTAACCACTCCACCACCGTGCACAGTATGCCCTTTGTAACTTAATATGCCCAACTTTCATAACCAGTTTAAGAAAACGTGACAGCCAGTTCTGAAAGAATTTAATAGGAAGCTTACCCTCCACTCCTTCTGGCAAACCGATAACCTGAACATTTTTCTTCCTACTTCAGGTCTCTAGATCCTCCAAGATTTCCAAAGCTGGTTTTCCCAGGATTGCAAGCGGGTCTCAGCTGAGGAAGTTGCATTTTCGACAGTCAGGATTCTCTCCTCAATTTCATCAAGCCTATTGTTAGTACTCTGCAGCTCAGTCTCGTGAGCACTAATATTCTGTGCCAACAAGGTAAGTTTATCATAGAATAGAATCATACAGTACAGAAGAGGCCTTTCAGCTCATCAAGCTTCCACTGACAAAAAAAGCCCTACTAATCTAATCAAAACTAATCCCACTTCCCAACACTTGACCCATAGCCTTGAATGTTATGACATCCAAGTACTTTTAAAGGTTGAAGTTTCCTGTCTCACTATCCTCCCAGGCAATGCATTCCAAATTCTCATCGCTACATGAAAGCTGGCGCCGAGGGAGCCAAACAACGGTTGCAGCCACCGGAGGAACTGAGAAATCAGAAGAATCCGAAGAATACAACTTTGGAAAGAAGCTCACCACATGTTCTGTCTGATACGACCTGTAAAATTACTGGAAGCACTGGGAGTAGCAAGTTCCCTGCAATAACACATTTAGAGCTGGCTTGTTGGAAAACATGAAAACAAAACAGGCTCAGAATGGGTTTGTCTTGTTTGGTGAGAAAGGAAGCAAGGTAGTGCTAAAAATTACCGGTGCAATGCGGCACACTCAGGTCCTTCCATAGTGAAATATGGCAGGAGTTTTTCACACTGTAGGACAGTTTGATGAGTATACAGAGCGATGGAATTCATATACAGAGAGATTCAACCATTTTGTTCGAGCGAACAAGATAGCAGCAGATACAAAATTCCCAACTTTTCTGACCCCAATGGGAGGGAAAACATACAACCTCCAGAGAAATCTGCTGTAGCCGGAAAAGCCAGGCACAAAAATCTACAATGAAATAGTGGAAATATTGTAGGGACGCTGTTCACCAAAACCTTTAGTCATTGCAGATAGGTTTAGGTTTCATAAGCACAAGAAGAAGGTGAATCAATTGCACAGTTTGTAGCTATCATATAGTGTGTTAAATGATACCATCAGCGATAGATTAGTCTGCGGTTTAAGGAGCGAAGCTATTCAACAGAGGTTGTTAACCAAAGCAACACGACAGTAAAGAAAGCTTTGGAAGTTGCTGTATCCATGGAATTAGCAGCCAAAGAAGCTCAACAGTTGAATTTGAGCACAAGAATTCACAAGATGTCGGCCAAAACCTGACAACAAACACTCTCATGTTTGCCAAAGGGATGCAAAAAACCGAGCATTCAGCAGCAGATTGTTGGTGCAAAGTCATTCTGTACATAAATTGTGGCAGAAAGGGCCACATTGAATGTGCTGGTTGGAAAAAGAAACAAGAATCAGGCAAAAGTTACAAAAAGCAAGTGCGAAATAAATCAAATGAGAAACTGAATAAAGGAAAAAAAGTGTCCACGTGGTACAAAAAGGATGTGAGAAGGAACTTGATTCACAGTCCAAAGGCGAACTGTCATTAAATGTACTAAGTATTGCTGGTGCAACAAACCTATATTGGGTCACTCCATTACTGGATGGTCAGCTGGTGAAGATGCAGGCCGATACTTAGGCCGATACATAGGGCAGCACGGTAGCATTGTGGATAGCACAATCGCTTCACAGCTCCAGGGTCCCAGGTTCGATTCCGGCTTGGGTCACTGTCTGTGCGGAGTCTGCATATCCTCCCCATGTGTGCGTGGGTTTCCTCCGGGTACTCTGGTTTCCTCCCACAGTCCAAAGATGTGCAGGTTAGGTGGATTGGCCATGATAAATTGCCCTTAGTGTCCAAAATTGCCCTTTGTGTTGGGTGAGGTTACTGGGTTATGGGGATAGGGTGGAGGTGTTGACCTTGGGTAGGATGCTCTTTCCAAGAGCCGGTGCAGACTCGATGGGCCAAATGGCTTCCTTCTGCACTGTAAATTCTATGTATGTAAATTCATCTCGCTGGTGCGAGAGTCTGTTTATCAAGAAAAGCTCTGACATATTACGCTGAAACACTCAAAGATCATGCTAGAAACCTACAGGGAGAAGTGGTTATTTTGAGGGGCAGTATTGATGTAACAATGTACTTAAATGCACAGATGACAGATTTGTCCTTGCACGTAGGCAGAGGGAATTCTCTGGCACTAATGGGAACAACTTGGCTGGAAAGATCTGGTAAATCTTATGACAGATTCTGAATCAGGCCTACCTAAAATCTTGAAGAAAAATGCCATTGTCTTCTAAGGTGAGCTGGGATGCATGAGGGATATCTCAGTAAAGCTGAAGATTGAGGAAGCAAGTCAGATGAGATGCTTAAAGGCTATACGCAATCAGACCCAAGGTAGAGGCAGAATTAGAATGGCTGGTCAGAACAGGAGCCCTTGAACCCATTAGCGCAAGTGATTGGGCTACGTCAGTCATACCAGTGATGAAAAAAGATGGATCTGTCCACAATTGTTGCAATTTTAAAATCACTATTCAGCCTGTACTGTGTTCAGAACAGTTCCCTCTGCCATTGATTGATGATTTATTTGCTTGTTGGCTGGAGGCCAATGTCATGTTAAGCACACTGAGATAAGACGAGCTGCAACTGGATGCAGCTTTAACTGAAAGATACTCCAGACCTTGAAGTTAGTTCAATCGGATTTATTGAACCTGTCACACAGTTAGCTCAGTTCTCTGTGAGTTCGACTCTCTGCTAACCTAAGTGTGATTACTCTGTCTGACTGAACCAGACTAGCTCTTAGCCATGAGCTGGAGATATTATGTGATATATACAACCTGACTCACTCTGGGGATGTCCCCATGGAAAGAGGCAGATTGAGAGTGCCTTGTGCCTTTTATAGTGGGAAACCACCCCCAAGTGTTCTGCCTGTTGATTGGTTATGTCATGTTCTCGGTGTTCATTAGCTGCCTGTCTGTATCTCATTATGTGTATGCCTGCATATGATGACATCTCCCCTTTTGAAATGTTTTTCTGCAGCACATGTGAAAGTATTTACATGTGTAGGCTGAAAAACTCTTATTTACATACTATGGCAGATGTGAACATATGTACATGTGAAAACAGATGTCTAATGTGCGAAAACAGAACATAGCAAACAAAACAAATGTTCATAAGTCCAGTCTCTGGTGCTTGCATCTGATCCTGGTCGACCGCCGGAGAGTTGATGGTGGGGACGACAGCGCCTTGATAGGCAGGATTGTAGCCTGATTGGTGGCCTCGTGGTTAGAGGTATCAGGAGGTGGCTCAATAACAGATGGAAACAACGAAGAATGTGGTTGCGGGCAGGAAACTGCGCACAGTGCCCGTCTGTTTCACCGCACAACAGAGCCATCAGACATACGCACAACATACGATCGAGGAGCAGCCTGTTGAACAACAACAGCTGGAGCTGACCAGCCTCCATCAGGTAGCTTGATCCGAACAGCATCCGCCGGGGATAGCACAGCCAAATCGGTGGCATGAGCGTCATAGCCCTGCTTTTGCTGGGCCCCGAGTTTCTGCACCTTCTGCAGCACTGGGAGGTGATCCAAGTCAGGCAAGTGTATGGCTGGAAGAGTCGTCCGCAGGTCCCTGTTCATCAGGAGTTGAGCCAGTGACATGCCGGTAGACAGAGGGGTTGCCTGTACGCAAGCAGCGCAAGGTTGACGTCAGAAGCAGAATCCGTGGCCTTGCAGATGAGCTGCTTCACTATGTGCACCCCTTTCTCAACCTTCCCGTTGGACTGCGGGTAATGTGGTCTGGAAGTGACGTGGTTAAACTGATATGACTGGGTAAATCGTGACCACGCTTCGCTGCTGAAGCAAGGACCATTGTCACTCATGACAGTGAGTAGAATACCATGCCTGGAGAAGGTCTCCTTGCAGGACTTGATGACGGTCTTGGGTGTGAGGTCCGAGAGCTTCACAACTTTAGGGTAGTTGGAAAAATAATCAATGATTAACACATAATCAATCACGACCATTGGCATGAAAGATCGATGCCCACCTTGGACCACGGGGAGGTCACGATTTTGTGCTGCTGAAGCATCTCCTTGCTCTATGCTGGCTGGAAGCTTTGACAGGTCGGACAGTTGAGGACCATATTCGAGATGTCCGGACTAAACCCAGGCCAGTAGACAGCTTGCCTGGCCCAGCGTTTAAACACCCAGATGTCCCTTGTGGATTACCGGAGCACCAAGCTCTGGAGACTGAGTGGAATGACAATGCGGTCCAGCTTGAGGAGGATACCATCAACATCGTCAGGTCGTCCTTCACATTGAAGAATTGAGGGCACTGCCCCTTTTGCCACCCATTGGTGAGGTGGCGCATGACACGCTGCAGAAGAGGGTCTTTGGCTGTCTCGTCACAAATGACCTTTTCATCCGCCACCTGGAGGTTGCTGGCCCACAGCTGCACCTGTGATTCAATCTGTTGGATAAATGCTGCCAATTCACTAGGCAAGGTTATGGAGCGGGACAAGGCTACTCAAGTCAGAAGTCCTGACACACTGAGCTAAGTTTATCCCTGCAATTAACATGTGACACATCACCTTGTGGAGTTTGAGTGGTGGTTTCCCACAAAATGCCCACAGGTGAAGAGAAGCGGATAGCCTTCACTTTCAGTACCTTAAATAAGGCAAAAAGAAATTACATGCAAATAAAGAAGCCCGAGGAATCATTTTTGACATAAAATGGTTCCTCAATTCCAATATGGGAGGAAATTCATTGATGGGCCATCATCCATGAACAATGATTTTTGGATCTCATACAAGGATTCCATCAATGACAGGGACCAGTTTTCAAGTGTGTGCTTGCTGTCATCAGCACACCATCAGTCAAGCCTTCATGAGATTGCAGCTGGACTCTATTGACTACCCTCACGAAATAGCTTGTTGATGAGCAATTTGTGGGGAAACCTTGGGCACGATCTACCCGAATGGGGACAAAGTCCTGTAGCGCGAGATTAACCAGGTGTTTCCCGGTGCTCGGAGCACCGAGAGACACCCCGCCTACCTAACACCCATCTGGGTAAATTGGGGGCCTCAGTGGGGAACGCTCCAACGAGGCTGCACTTAGCCCCATTTTGTGCACTGTGGAGCTCTACTCGCTGGAACTCCTTAGAATGCCGACCTGATCACTTAAGCTCCCGACGCGACCTCCGACCCCACCCCATGCTCCAACTCAGTACAAGGGGGTCCGCAACTCCCCCACACATCACAGCCTGGCACGATCACTGCCATGTAAGAAATGCCAGATTGGCACCTTGGCAGTGCCAGGCTGGCACCCATGTGGCATTGCCAGGGTGCCCCCATGCCCAGAGTGCTTCCAATCCTCTTGGAGACCCCCCATTAGTGCCGTTCCATCTGGTCTCCGTTTGCAGAGACCAGTACTGAACGGCGCTTGCCCGAGGTCTCCAAGGTGAGGGACCTGTCTCCTACACTGTAAAAACCCAACACAACATAATATGAAGAAGACACGTGGATCAACTTTTGGCAACAAGGACAAATCTGCCAGAGACAGAACCAACAGGAAGTCCAAATCAAGCTGTGCCAAAAGAAAACCAGGACCTTCCCGAGAAACTGACGAGTTAACTCAGAACATCAACTGCAGTGAAGACGGCAACGGCCGAAATTCAAACCCAACCAAAGAAAACAGATGTTGCAGCAAGCACTAAAACCTGAGGTTCCCAACGTTCACACAGAGAATGACAACCTCCAAAGAGTCTGACAAATTGACTGTTAATCTTATACCTTATGTGTCAAAGCACAGGAACAGGCCCTTCGGCCCTCCACGCCTGCGCCTACCATGCTGCCCGTCTAAACTAAAATCTTCTGCACTTCCGGGGTCCGTATCCCTCTATTCCCATCCTATTCATGTATTTGTCAAGATGCCCCTTAAATGTCACTATCATCCCTCCTCTGGCAGCGAGTTCCAGGCACCCACTACCCTCTGTAAAAAAAAAAAACTTGCCTCGTACATCTCCTCTAAACCTCGCCCATCGCACCTTAAATCTATGCCCCCTAGTAATTGACCCCTCTTCCCTGGGAAAAAGTCTGACTATCCACTCTGTCTATGCCCCTCATAATTTTATAGACCTCTATCAGGTCATCCCACAACTTCCTTCGTTCCAGTGAGAACAAACCAAGTTTATTCAACCTCTTCTCATAGCTAATGCCCTCCATACCAGGCAACATCCTGGTAAATCTCTTCTGCACCCTCTCTAAAGTCTCCACATCCTTCTGGTAGTGTGGCAACCAAAATTGAACACTATATTCCAAGTGTAGCCTAACTAAGGTTCTATACAGCTGCAACACGACTTGCCAATTTTTACACTCAATGCCCCGGCCAATGAAGGCAAGCATGCCATATACCTTCTTGACTACCTTCTCCACCTAGTGTTGCCCCTTTCAGTGACCTGTACACCAAGATCTGTCAATACTCGAGGGTTCTACCATTCACTGTATATTCCCTACCTGTATTAGAATTTCCAAAATGCATTACCTCACATTTGTCAGGATTAAACTCCATCTGTCATCTCGCCGCCCAAGTCTCCAAACGATCTAAATCCTGCTGTATCCTCTGATAGTCCTCATCGCTATCCGTAATTCCACCTACCTTTGTGTCGTCTGCGATCTGACTAATCAAACTAGTCTGGGAACATTGGTTTAAAGGGGGATAAAAATGTTGTGTATTCATGGTATTTCTAGTCATTTCCTCACTAGCAGCCTTGCAGTGGTTCAGGGCACTTTAAGGGACTGATCGCATGATATCATCGGCCGTTTGTGGGGGCAAAAGGGCAGTGTAACATAGCAACCTGTAGTGTTAACATCTTTGTAATAAAGCTCTTTGCTTGTTTAAACATCTGAGGCCTGCAGACTTAATTTTAAAACCACTACACTGACCACATCGTCAAACCAACCTGACCACCCCTACAACCACCTAAGTACAGATATTCAGAACTGACCACTCACTGAATCATTCAAATTGGACCTTTAAATGTACCGTACAGCAACTAGTAATGAAAAAGGGGGGGGGGGGGGGGGGGGGGTGTCCTGTCTTCCCCGACACCAATCTGCTCTATCCAACTTCCTTGATAAATGCTGTAGCTTTCTATGAAAGCCATGATTGGAAGAGCCCAGTGGAAGTGTATAGTTGCATCGAGTTGGGGGAATTTTCAAGCACAATGGCAATCCAATGATCGCTGCTGCTGCTCAGAAGACGTAGTCCAATAATTACCTCAGATGGGGATGAAGAAATGCTAGGACACTGAATGGATACTGGACAGGTTGCAATGTTGAGTCAATTTACATTCACGTTTGTCCCATCTGTGATTACTTTTGGGCAGGTGTCAGGGATGGGAAATGGAATATATAGGTCACTAAAGCGAGACATTTATTGAAAGGCCCCAAGACTAATGTGGTTCTTGTCAAGTATTTTATTTGTATTAGGGGGCAATGGTGAACATTTTACAGTGATGCATTAGCCAGCAGTTTTGACACTGTTTGAAAGTTAAAATAATGTTTGTCAAGGTGGGAGTAAAGAGTGGGGTAAGGGGCTTTGATGTTTACCTGCCAGTCATTACCTTTTCTCCATAATTCTGAAGTCTAATGAGTGCTTTGTAAACTGAAGATGCTTGTTCACAGCTCAACAAGATAGTGTCTTGGCACATAATGTAAAACAGCTGCTTAGCTGCACACATGTTCCTGGGGCCTTTCAAATCACTCTTATTTCCACTCTAGTCTCTAATTAAGAAATATATCACACAATGAGAAAGTAATTCACCACTGAAGGAAATTTCAAAGATCAATCAGTAATTGTAGGATGATGGTTTGTTTTTTAGGGGAATAGAACAATATGTTCTTCACTTACAACAGCAGTGCCCGCCATCTAATTATTATTTTCGGTGAATAAGAAAGGGAATTTTCCATCAGAATCCTTCAATGATTTGTATGTATTCCAGGTGAATCATCACAGTAGCGAAGGGAAGAGCTGCATTACATGTTGTGGTTATTTTAACTTTCAAATTGTGTGTCAAAACTGCTGGCTAATGCATCACTGTAAAATGTTCACCGTTGCCCCTAATACAGATAAATTGCTGTGGTGACTGGAGATAAACACATGTGCTGTCAATGAATATATAGCATAAAAGTGATAACTAACTATTGTTAACTCTAAAGACAAGTGTTTAAACATTCAGATCCACCCATACTGACATGAATATTAAAGCATCACAGCAGCATCACCCTACCACCACCCACACCCTGCCACCCAAGATCCATCTTTCATCCTCTTCCTAATGGTATCAAAGTCCAGTTGCTGTGATACTAGAATTACAGGCACATAATAGCATTTGCCCTTCTAAAAAGATGATCTATGTATGCCAGCTTTGCAGAAGATGCAGAACACTATCTGTAAGCTTTTGAAGTAATAGTAGACAACTGATGTCTTTGTGAGGAGATGGAGGGACACAGTGAAGAGAAACAAAAAGAGGAAAAAAGAAAGAGTGAGAGAGCAAAACAGATCTATACAATGAGAGATAGTGAAAGAAAAGCAAAGATAGAGAAAGGGACAAGGGGGGGGGGGGGGGGGGCAAAGACCACAGGGAGGGAGAGAGAAATAGAAAATCAGAACTTTCACTTTACAAGTAATGAACTTGATGTATTTGTGTATTATCCCAATAAGCTTATCAACTAGGTTCCATAATGGAGAACATTGTTGATCATTGAACCTTGATTAGGTTATTTCACTCCAATCCCTAATTAAGAAAAATGTCACACAAAGGAAAAATAGGTTCATTGTTGAAAGAAATCTCAAAAGGCTTCATATAGTAATTGTAACAGTCCTGCACAAAGTCTTACAGACATAAGGCACAGAATGGACATGTGCCAGCAAGTCTTTGACATACTCCCTTTAAGCTTGTTTTCCTACTGGGAACGTGTTGTCACTTAAATTACTCTAATATTTAAACAGAGTTTACACCTGTGATACATTTATCAATCAGAAACACTGGGCTGTGTGATTTAAAAATAATGTTGTAAGTTTTTATTTCTCTATAGTCTCTCGGTTGTCCTTCCTTTTTCCTCTTTATGCATGGACTGAAGTGGCTGAGAGACAATTTATATCCAGTCTACTTGCAAAATTACCTTGTAATTACCTGCAAGGAGGAATTGTAAACGTACTTAGGATTCAGTGTCTATCTCTGCAGGATAGAGGTTCTGTTCCACTTGGTGTCTCTTTAAGATCAGCTATTTAATTCCCAGATCATTGAAATGAGCCTAATGCTGGATTCAGGTGGACATCCTGGATGACATTATTCAACTTGACATTTGGATTTATTTATTGTCACATAGACCGAGGTACAGTGAAAAGTATTTTTCTGCGAGCAGCTGAAACAGATTTAGTACATGAAAAGAAAACAAAATAAAAAGTACATAATAGGGCAACACAAGGTACACAATGGAAATACATAGACACCAGCATCAGGTGAAGCATACAGGAGTGTAGTATTAATCAGGTCAGTCCATAGGAGGGTGATTTCGGAGTCTGGTAACAGTGGGGAAGAAGCTGTTTTGAATCTGTTTGTGCGTGTTCTCAGACTTCTGTGTCTCCTGCCCGATGGAAGAAGTTGGAAGAGTAAGTAATCCGGGTCAGAGGGGTGGTTGATTATGCTGCCCACTTTCCCCAGGCAGCGGGAGGTGTAAATATAGAGTCAAATGGATGGGAAGCAGGTTTGTGTGATGGATTAGGCTGTGTTCATGACTCTAAAGTTTCTTATGATCTTGGGTCGAGCAGATGCCATACAAGTCTGTGATGCAGCCAGATAGGATGCTTTCTATGGTGCATCTGTAAAAGTTGTTAAGAGTCAGTGCTAACATGCCAAATTTCCTTAGTTTCCTGAGAAAGTATATCCGCTGTTGTGCTTTCTTGGTGGTAGCGTCGATGTGGATGGACTGGGACAGATTTTTGGTGATGTGCACCCTTCGGAATTTGAAGCTGTAACCTTCTCCACCTCGGCCCCGTTGATGCAGACAGGGGTGTGCACAGTACTTTGCTTCCTGAAGTCAATGATCAGCTCTTTAGTTTTGCTGGCATTGAGGGGTAGATTCTTGTCGCTGCACCACTCCACTAGGTTCTCTATCTCCCTCTATATTCTGACTCGTCGTTATTCGAGATCTGACCCAAAATGGTAATGTCATCAGCAAACTTGTAGATGGAGTTGGAACCAAATTTTGCCATGTAGTCGTGTGTGTACAGGGAGTGTCGTAGGGGGCTAAGTACACAGCCTTGCAGGGCCTCGGTATTGAGGACTATTGTGGAGGAGGTGTTGTTGTTTATTCTTACTGTGGTCTGTGGGTCAGAAAGTTGATGATCCAGTTGCAGAGCAAGGAGCCAAGTCCTAGGTTTTGGAGCTTTGATGTGAGCTTGGCTGGGTGGATGGTGTTTTAGGCAGAGCTGTAGTCAATAAATAGGCGTCTGATGCAGGAGTCCTTCTTGGCGAGATGCTCTAGGGATAAGTGTAGGGCCAGGAATATGGCATCTGCTGTGGACTGGTTGCAGTATGTGAATTGCAGTGGATCTAGGCACTCTGGGAGTATGGAGTTGATGCGCTTCATGACCAACCTCTCGAAGCACTTCATTACGACTGAAATCAGGGCCACCGGACAGTAGTCACTGAGGCTAGGTATGATGGTGGTCTTCTTGAAGCAGGTGCGGACCTTCGAGCGGAGTAGGGACAGGTTAAGGATGTTTGCAAACATATCCGCCAGCTGGTCCACGCATGTTCTAAGTGCATGACCAGGGATCATGTCCAGACCTGTCGCCTTCCGAGTGTTCACTTTCAGGAAGGGCGATCTGACTTTGGAAGCTGTGATGGTGGGTATGAGTGTGTTTTGGGCTGCTGGGGCACTCGACAGTGGATTGTTGGTATCCTGCTCGAACCGAGGATAGAATGCATTGAGTTCATCGGGGAGGGGTGCGCTGCTGTCAGAGATACTGGTCGGCTTCACTTTGTGGCCCGTTATGTTGTTTAGGCCTTGCCACAATCGATGAGAGTCTGTAATGCTGGTCTGTGACTCTAGCTTGGTCTGATATTCTCTTGGCTTTGCGAAGGTTCTACCTGGATTTCTTGTACAGGTCAGGGTCATCTGACCTGAACACCTCAGACCTATGGTGCTCATCCAAGTGTTGAGAGCAGACATGTTACACACATGCTGAACTCTTCAGTGTTTGTCCATTGGAAAAATAGGCTTTGTAAGATTCTATTTACCTTTTTTCAATTATTTTATGGGATGTGGGCATCACTGACGAGGCTAGCATTTAGTATCCATTCCTAATTGCCCTTCAGAAGGCGGTGGTGAACACCATTTGGTGTAACCACTCTCAAAGTGCTGTTGTTATCCCATGTAACACTTCTTAATTTTGTGTAAATAAATACAAAGGCATTGAAAAATATCTTCAAAGAAAAATCATGTTATTACAAGTTACTAAGTATGTCAGTCATCGCTCTCCTGCAAACGGTGTAAAGATTGCCTGCTGAGGATGTCCGATGGTGCAATGTGCTGAACAGGTGCTTCTCCTTTGAGAACTTTAATTTAGGCCCTTTTAACCTGTAAATTGGGCACCGTAATAATAATCCCCCGCCCACCCCCACCCTAAGAGCAGCAAAAGTCAGGAGAGGAAGATCCAGACCTCAGACATGAGGAATTAAGCAGAACAGAGTATGGCGGACTGAGTGGGATTGCCATTGCGAACACCGGCCCACCTACTGCCAGAAAAGTGGATGGACCTATTGACATAAGAGCTCCAAAAACACAGGGACTATATCAAGGAGGAATTCACATCAGCCATGAAGTCGGCCATAGAAATCACGTAGGCGCCCTTCAAAGAAAGAACGGAGCGGAGACTGGAGACCCAGGAGGTGACAGTGGAGGAACTGGAGGAAGTGGCCACAGACCAGAGCATCACATTACCTCGCTTGAAGCAGAGGTTTCAAGGTTTGGAACAACCCAGAGAGCACTCAAGGAGAAGGTGGAAGATCAGGAGGATAGGTCTTGCCGCCAGAACCTAAGGATTGTCAGGCTACCTGAGGTTACAGAGGGGGGGGGAAAGAGCTTCAGAGGTAGACCAGGCCCACAGGTCACTCCGGCAAAAGTCCAAAGCAGGAGAACCTCTTGAGCGATTGAAAAACTCCATAAATACCAAGTTAAGGAGTGAATTAAGAACTCTGCGAGAAGCATGCAGTCCTGTAGATAGGAAGGACGTACAATTTGCATTTATCAGGACATTGGGGACAACCTGGCCAAGCGCCGGACTAAGCTCAATTGGGCCAAGAGCCCAATTAGGCCAAGGCGGTTTTATTCAAAAAGAATGTGCGGTTTGGAATGCAGTATCCGGCGAGACCCGGGGTAACCTGCGGTAATAAGGAACATTATTTTAACACGACGGAGGACGTAGACGAGTTCATGCAGAAAAATGGGCTGGGAAAACAGCAATAGCGGACATATAATGTCCACTAACAATGTTTATTTTTTCTCTCAACCGAACATTTGCACGACCTGGGGAGGGCGAGGTGGGGAAGGTAGAATGTTGGTTAGTGGCCAGAACAAAGAAGACGTCTAGAATAGCCCACTTTAGAAGGATGCGGTGGAATAGGATAGATGTGGGCAGGTTGTTTCCACTGGGGGTGAAAGCAGAACTAGGGGGCATAGCCTCAAAATAAGGGCAAGTAGATTTAGGACTGAGTTTAGGAGGAACTCCTTCACCCAAAGGGTTGAGAATCTATGGAATTCTTTGCCCAGTGAAGCAGTTGAGGCTCCTTCATTAAATGTTTTTAAGATAAAGATAGCCAGTTTATTGAAGGATAAAGAGATTAAGGGTTATGATGTTTGGGCCGGAAAGTGGAGCTGAGTCTACAAAAGATCAGCCATGATCTCATTGAATGGCGAAGCAGGCTCGAGGGGCCAGAAGGCCTACTCCTGCTCCTAGTGTGGTGATATGCATCACTGTAAATATACAAGGGGTTAATATAAATACACATAGACTAGATAGACACTAGAGGGAGCACCAGAGACATGACACACAGACATTCAACCAATAGGTTAGTAAGATAGGACACGACCAATGGGCATTCACGATACACACAGAGGTGACACTAACACAGGGGGGCATTACACCAGCCCATATAAAAGGACACAGCACACATTATCTTCCCCTTTCCAGTGGAGACACTCAGTGAGTAGACAGGGTTGATTTGAAACACATCACACCCACCACCACGTGGATTGTAGCAGACTGGTTCATCAGTCTGAGTAGCTATAGTAGGATTAACAGGAGAGTCGAATCCAAGTAGGAGAATTGCAAATAGTTTAATAAATATGTTAAAGCTATCTCCAAGTCTGAACCTCCCTTGGTCAGAGTGCACATCAAGGAAGCAGCTTATGCTACGTCAAGAGCATAACAAAACACCTGGTTCTTATGTTCTTATAAAAGGAAATCCTGATGTGCAGGGGTACAAGCACGTGCTAAGAATGTCTGACCCCCTCAGTGGGCGAGGGTGGCAGAAACCCCCCACAGGGTAGTCACCTGGAATGTGAGGGGACTTAACAGTCCGGTGAAACGCTCGAGAGTCTTCGCCCATCAGAAAAGCCCAAGAGCCGACTGTCTTCCTCCGGGAGGCACACCTGAGGGAGAGGGACTGACTTGAGGGTGAGAACGTAGACTCCGCAAGGAGCCACACCTGAGGGAGAAGGACCAACTGAGGGTCAGAAAGTATACTCCCACATTGACTTCTTTGTATTGGATAAGTTTTGAGGCTAGCGAGCGAGCGCCAATCACCCACTATCCTCAAAATTCAAAGGGAATGTTCAATGAGCATATTTATTTTTGTTTCCTGACTCAAGGCTGTGGTTCCCCCATGGTTCATGTCTCGCCGATAAGCCTTGAATCACATCTATTAACTGAAAGAGCCTTGCCCAATCAAAATTGCAATGGGGTTTAAAATGTCCTTCCTTGCAATGGAGCTGGCAAGGGTGGGAGGTATGCATACGACTGACTATCTCCACCCATATTCCACACCAGAGTTGCGAATAGCAGCTGGAATCTCTGAATTGACTCCCGCCCACCATTTTTAAAGACCTCCCAACTTGGTCCGACTGTATGGACTGTGTGGTGGTGTGAACATTAAGAGCAGGAGTAGGTCACTCAGCATCTTGAGCCTGCTCCACCATTGACTAAGATCATGTCTGATTGTAACCTCCCTCCTACCCCCGAGAACCGTTGACCGGTAGACTTTATCTACGTCTGTCTCAAAAATACTCAAGGACTTCTGTTTCCACTTCCATTTGAGGAAGGAAGGGAGATCTAAAGACTCACTGCCCTCGGAGAAACAAAAAATCTCTTAATCTCGGTCTTAAATAGGTAACCCCTTATTTTGAAAGAGCGTCGCCTAGTTCTCGATTCTACCATAAGAGGAAATATACTCCCCACATGCACCCTGCCAAGACCCCTCAGGATCTTCAAGGTTTCAATCCAGTCCCTCATTCTCTTCAAACGCAAATGGATACAAGTCAGGTCGGTCCAATCTTTCCTCATAAGACAGCCCTTCCATCCAGGTATTATTCTGGTAAACCTTTTCTGAACTGCTTCCAGCACATTTACATTCTTCTTTAAATAAGGAGACCTATACCGTGTACATCATTCCAGATGTGTTCTCACCAGAGTCCAGTACAACTGAATCACAGCAACCCGACTACTTTAATATTCAATTACCTTTGTAAAATCGTAGCATTCTATTTGCTTTGCTAATTACTTGCTGTACAGGCATACTAGCCTTTTGCAATTCATGCTCGAGGATACTCATATCTCTCTCAATCTTAGAGCTTTGCAATCTCTGTGTTTCGATAATGTGCTTGATTTTTATTCTTCTTACCAAAAGGGACAATTTCACATTTTCCTACATTTTACTCCAGTTGCCAGGTCATTGTCCACTCACTGAACCCAACTATGACCTCTTCACAATTTATTTTCCTACCTATCCTTGTGCCTACCTATTCTGGTGTCATCAGCAACTTTCGGAATCTCTTTGATCCCTTCATCCAAGCAATTTGTATAAATTATGAAATGTTGAGAGCCCAGCACTGATCCCTGTGTCACATCACTCATGCCAACCAGATAAAGACCCATTTATACCAACTCAGTTGCCTGTTTTATGACAATCTGTTACCCCCTACACCATAAACTTTTATTTACTGCAATAACCTTTGATGTGGCACTTTCAGCCATTCTTGCAATCCGAGGATAGTGCATCAACCGGGTCCCTTTATCCACAGCATATGACTCCTTCAAAGAACTCCAATAAATTGGTTAATTTAGATTTCCCTTTCACAAAACCATGTTGACTCTGCCTGTTTGCCGTGAATTTTTTTAAGTGCCTTTGCATAACATATTTAATAATAGCTTCTAGAATTTTCCCCATGACAGATGTTAAGCTAACTGGCCTGTAGTTTTCTGCTGTCTACCTTTCTCCCTTTTCAAGTATCTCACTCACCACTCATTTTAAAGACCCTATAATGAAGTCCATAGGGATCCAGGGCTTTTTCAGCCACAGCTCCAACAATTTTCCAAGTCATTGTAATTTTCCTGAGTTCCTCGCTCTCAATTCCTGATATACAGCTTTTCTGCATGTTATTTGCATTCTCTATAGAATGCAAAATTTATTTGTTCAACTCATCTGCAATCTCCTTATTTTCCATTATTAATTTCCCAGACTTACTTTCTATCAGGGCAATGCTCACGTTCTATCAGATCAATGCTCACTTTGTTAATTATTTTCTTATTTAAATATTTATAGAAGCTCTCACTGTCTGTTTTTATAATTCTAGCTAACTTTCTCTTGTACTCTATTTCCCTGCTTATTAATCTTTTTGTCTCTTTGTTGTTTTTATATGGTGTTAAGTTTGCTGACCTGGCACCCAACTTTACACAATTATAGGGTTTCTTCAAGTTTGATAATATCTTTAACTTTTTTTAGTTCACCACTGATGGTGGATCTGCTCCTTGGAACTTTTCGTTCTCGTTGGAACGTATCGATTCTGAGTATTCTGAAATATCCCTTTAAATATTTGCCACTGCATCTCTGTTGACCTGTCCCTTAACCTCATTTGCCTGTTCACTTCAGCTGGTTCTGCTTACATGCCCTCATAATTATCTCTATTTAATTTTAAACTACTAGTTTTGGACCTACTCTTCTCTGACTCATGCAGAAGCCAAATATGCTGCATGTACCTTCATTATGAGATCCTATGGTCAGTCTTACTAATACATTTGTGGATAGATGTGATAGGTATATTGTGGAGGATGAGGTCAAATTGATTTTCCCCTCTTTCTTGGTTCTCTCGCCACCTGACGTAACCCCAATCCAGCAGCTATGTCCTTCCGGTTATTACTGATGCTATTGAGCAACTCTTGATGATGGACTATGAAGTTCCTCAACCTGGGTACATTCTGTTCCTTTGTTATTCACTGGTCTTCTTTCAAATTATGTTTAACTTGAACCTTCTGGACTGTTAAAGCAGAGCACTATCTGAAAAGATCCCAATGCATCATTTGACAAAGTATATCATAGAATTTACAGGCAGAAGGAGGCCATTTGGCCCATCGAGTCTGCACCGGCTCTTGGAAAGAGCATCCTACCCAAGGTCAACACCTCCACCTTATCCCCATAACCCACTAACCCCACCCAACACTAAGGGCAATTTTGGACACTAAGGGCAATTTATCATGGCCAATCCACCTAACCTGCACATCTTTGGACTGTGGGACGAAACCTGAGCACCCGGAGGAAACCCACGCACACACGGGGAGAATGTGCAGACTCTACACAGAGAGTGACCCAAGCCGGAATCGAACCTGGGACCCTGGAGCTGTGAAGCAATTGTGCTATCCACAAGGCTACCGTGCTGCCACAAAAGTATAGCAATATTCTTCTGGTATCCTGGTTAAATTATTTCTCAAACAGCATCCCAGAGCAGATTAACTGTACATTTATCTCTTGATGTCAAATGAAACCTTGGTCTATAAATTACTGTGTTTGCTTACATAAGCACAGTACATTCGATTAAGAAAAAAAAAATAGTGGCTGTGATTTGCTTTGAGATGTCCTAATTTCATGAAAATTGTTAAAATAATTTCCTCTTTGAAGTGATAATCATTGCAATATTATCTGTTTATACAAATCAAATACATTATTAGCCTCTTGCAAACCAAAGCTCAGTTTCATAAGATTTGAACATTATTTCCCAAATAAATGATAGAGAATTTTAAACTCACTTGGATGTTTACGCCCAATGCCACATTGGAAAATATTCAAATTGAAGGATCTATCATCTATTTCTGAAAGCTGCACCATAATTTGCACACACTGCCAGGCACATCAGGAAAAATAGGTATATTCAGTCTAAGCTTGACACAACATAGGGCAGTGCAGGCTAAAATAAACAAAATCCAACTGGACATAGTTCGCACTGATTTTAATCAGTATAACCATTACGCTGACAAAGGTATCCTAATGAGATTTGAATTCATAAAATGAATGCGTTTCAGAAAGATGGGAGTCTTGGTTTACATTGCCAGGGAAGAGTGCCTGTGGATTTGATCCATTTTTCTCGAAACACTGTTAACAATTTCATGATCTATTTAACAATTATAATTGTTTAATTGGAGCTTAAAATAGAGAAACACTTCATTAATCCCAATTTCTCTGCTGTCTAAATAATCGCCTACTAAAACATACAAAATGCTTAAGCTTGCTCATGTGTCTCTATCCATCTGAATCACGGTCTCTAAATACAAAATGTTTTTAACTCTTTTGAAGCCACTGGACTTTCTTTTTGCAGCTGCTTACTCTATATTGCATTTAGAAATTTAATGTGTTTAAGAGCTTCAAATTTTCCAATTCCATGAGGTCAGGATGTACAACTGCTATCCAGCCTTCCATTTTAATTCATCTGAGTTGGCTCATTATGTGACTCAGCAGATACACTCCCTTTATTGTTTAGATTTCATGAGTTTAACTTCTCCCCATTGTCCCTCCCTCATGTATGGCCAGAGAAACATATTCTTTTATTAAGTCAGTTATGATTATGGTGGCGCTTTAAGATTGTTTGGATGACTGTTTCTAATCTTTGGCCATTTGGTTTATAATAACTTGTTTTATTTCAGTTTCTTGCATAACTTTCTTTTTTGTTTTTCAAATACATTTTAACAATTGCTGGTTTCATTTAAAATTCTCAGCTGACTTCTGACTTTACTACAGGCAATTAATTCCTTCGAGCTCTGTATTCCAGTCTCACAATGAAAATAATTCATACCAAATCACAGAATATTCGACCTAGATTCAGTTTATTTTCCTTCCTTGGGATTATTGTTTGACTAACCCTTTGCATTCACCCAGTAATCAGAAGTTATTTTGAAAACCATTTCACGAGCAGTAACTATAGGAGGACGCTTGAGGTGAGGTTGGCAGGGGCACTTAATCATGTGGGAAATTAACAGGTGGAGACTTTGCTGCCTTCCCACATTGGCCCCAATTAGGTCCTTGGCAGGAAGGCCAGCGGACAGACTTTCTGACTGCCACCATTTGAGGCCCTTAAATATATAATTAATGCCCAATTAAGAACCTAATCCCACCAGACCACTAGTGTTAACCCAGCAGTGGCAGGGAGCTTGCCATGCAACGAGCATAGCAGCCAAGCACACACATGGTTTGCTTGCAGACTCACGGTGGGGAGGTAGGGGAGGGGACATTGTGGAGAATCCCTCATTCAAACATGCTCGGTGCCTGAAGGAGGGACCCAGCATGACTCCCATTCTGTGAACCGTATCCCGCCATCATTCACCTTCTGGCCTGGGATCCAACAATGATCCTAGGCCTTGGGTAGGTGCCATACCAGCAGCAGCCACCCCCTCCACATTGTTCCTGCTGCTTAATAGAACTACCATACACTGGCCGGCTGGCATCTCTTAGCGAGTGGTACTTCTGGGGTTCTTGATCCCAGGGGAAGGCCCACTGCTGGCCTATCAAGTGCCCGAGTGGAACAAGTTTCAGCGTCTTTCCCTAAAAGAGGTGATGTGGGGCGCTCACTGGCTCTCCAGCTAGCAGTAGAAACCCCCACCACCTCTACAAGATTCTACCCTATATTGTTCCAGTTCTACTGAAAGCTAAAAACACAAGACTCAGAACAGTAGGGGAATGAGCTTTGAGGCTGACTGGCCTTATCTTGTCCTTGACTTTTGTGTTCTAACTACAGGTAGCCACTGAGGACAGGTTTCAAACTTTCCTATTAACACAGGTATTTTATTGCAGCTGCTTCTAATGGATTGGTAGCCTGCAGGGGAAAAAAGCCTTATAGTTAGCCACTTAGTGAAGGTTACTTGCATTTGGGAGATGATCCACTGGGATGGCAAAAAAAAAGAGATTCTATGAAATACTGCAGCTTAAAGGACTATGAATGATTGAGTTTCTCACCCCAATTTCTTCAATACATGTTTCAAAAACAACCCATGCAATGAAACTTTTTTCAACTCTAATGAAAATCACAGAGCAGTTTTCCTCTCTCTCTCAAACCAGCAAGCTGAAACAGGACATTGGGAATTTGTTCTGTTGCCATTTCAAAGTGATGTTGGGTGCACAATATGTTCTCCTTGATATGGCAAACATTTTGTCATGAAATGCAATTGACAGAAATATGCTGTACAACAAAATTCTCATAATTTGTACCCTTGCAAATCTAGGCAGCAGGAAACCTGTGGTACAGATGTGAAGTATTCTTATTTGTAGCAGGGGATGGAAGGGAGTATAATCAACCTTAGGGTGATCAATTACATTTCTCTGCTCCAATTTTTAATACAAAGAGGCCAGAGTTCCCAGCCCGAGTACCTGATACTGAATAGCAGCAGTAGAGTTGAAGTTAGCACCTATCCAAGCCTAGGAATGCCAGTATTTTGTGTCCTGATCCATTTACATGCTTGGGAAATAGCCCCACGAGAGGACTGACCTTTGCAAGATCCTGCATCAGAACATTTAAATCAGCTGCTGTCCCCTTGACATCCAGCTCGCTGTTAAACCTCAAAGATCACATGCCTTCAAATTGCTGATATAGATCAATTGTCAGCAAGCCCTAGCTATCTTTAAACATCCTGGGGTGGTTGCGGAGGGAGGGGGGTCAAGAAGACAATTAAAATGGCAATTTACTTGCCCATCTTACTTGAATGTAGCCTGTACCCAGGATAACCTCAGACTCTCCAGAGTGTAAAGAGCTGGAGGTAGTTCATAATGCCAGAGAAAGTCCTGATTGAGCTGTGCAGTGTACTGGTCAGACCTACTTTTATAACTGTGAGCAGTTCCTGTTGTCAGGAAGCATAGAACAGTTACATGAGCAAAGGAGGCCAGTGGGCCCCTTGTGTCCAAACCAGCTCTCAGCTGGTCCCACTCTGCCTTATCACATAAACCTGTGACTACTTTCTCTTCACAAATGGATCTCAACCACGCTCTCAGGCAGTGAATTCCATATCCTAACCACCTGCCGCATAAAAACACATTTCCTCACAGGGCCTTTGGTCATTCACCATAAACCGATGGTCTCTGGTTCGTGACCCTTCCACCAATGGGAGTTCCTCCTGATCTAATCTGTCAAGACATCTCATGATTTTGAACACTTCTATCAAATCTCCTCTCCACCTCCTCTTCCCTAAGGAGAATACACCCAGCTTCTCCAGTCCATCCTCTCAACTGAAGTTTCTCATTCCTGGCAGGACTCTTGTAAATATTTTCTGCGCCTTCTCGGATACCTCAACATCGTTTCTAAAGTGCAGTGCCAATTGGCACAATACTCCAGTTGTGGCTAAACCATGGTGTTATAAAAATATCACTCCATGTCTCAATTCATAAAGCTCAGGATGTTGCATGTTCTTTTTTAACCTGCCCTTCCACCTTCAATAATTTGTGCGCTTGTATCCCAACTGGTAACAGTCACTGTAACACTGGAGGCAGTGAAGAGACGAAGCAAACGGTCGGAGTTATGTGCATGGATTGGAAACATTTGACCTTTTTCCGCCTGTATAGGAGATTTCTCAGAGGTGATATTATAAAAGATATTTAAAATGGTAAATATCAGAGGAATAATAAATCTGTAAAACTACTTCAAACTAAAGTGATGGAACAGGGTGGTGAAAAGACATCCACCCATTTAAGAAATATTTTGGTGCAGGAACAATGAGAACTTTAAGGTCTCCCACTCATTGCCATATGGAATTTTGAACGATTTATAGCAGTGGATCTCAACCAGTTAACCCACAGCTGCCTTAGGGTCGACAAGAATGTTAAGGTGTCTGTGAACAATGGACACTCCGCATGCCAGGGAGTTGAAGCTGAATGATTTACAATAAGACTTCTGGTTCAGCTGCTGGCTTCACTGGATGCTCTGCCTCCCCCGCCCCCCAAAATGGTGTCATCAGTGAGTACGCCGCACGCCGCTGGGACGGCCTCAGGACTTCACCTGAAAGCCCTCCCTAATGCTCCGCACACGATGGGTCGACTTCCCGATGGCATGGATCACTTGTGGTCTGAGGTTTTGTCAACCTCGCGCGGCGTCTATGGACTGTGTCCACTGCCGCCACAGTCGGGGAAGGGGGGGGGGAAGAGCCTTTCCACTGGCCGGGGGGAGCTTCGGCGGGGGCTGGTCCGGAGTGGTGAGGGGGATTATAGGGGGACACACTGGCAGGCCGGGTCTGCGCGAGGCCGGCGCCATGTTGTATGGCACGTCCACCGCAGGTTGCAGCCGTGCACATACGCGGCCACAAATCCGGCAATTCTCCGTCCACATCTGCAGGTAAAGCCGAACGTGGTGTGGCTGCTAGCCCCCCACCGGGCAGAGCATCGATGCGGGGGCAGCGCCGACTTTTTGGTCGTAAGATTAGACACATGCTTCGGACATAGCTTCAAAATCATAGCCCTATGTTTTCTCGCTGGAGTAGAATCACTCCTGGTCTGTGTTGGAGCTGGGAGCGATTCGCTCTCCCTTGCAATGTAACTTTATGCATGGTGGGAGTTCTCGGGATTCAATTTTGAATGGGCAGTCCAATAGCAAGGTCCGGTGGCTGAGGCCCCACCCCACAACATAAATCCTGCTCCCCCCCGCTGACAAGTAAGGGCATCCCCCTCCTTACCCTCCACCACCATGTGAATTGCTGGGCCACGTTCAGTACTATAACCAAGCATACTGCAGAAAAGTAACAATAAAGCTGCCAATGGGGGACCAGAGCATCATACCAGGCGTTGATCCTATTTTTCCCCCCCACATGGGATTCCCCGCCGAATCGGCAACTTCACTACCAGCAGCTGGGATCCCAGCCCATAATCAGATACGACATGTGACAAATCATAGTCAATCTAATGGGGCCTGTAAATATGTTGTCGATAGAATAAGTAGAAATCCTTTGTTAACGACTCTTGTACATTACATTTTGTTAAAGAGCTACTACTTCACTAAGTCCCAATGTCATAACATTGATCAAGGTAAATTTTCTTTAGTTTTTCTTGCATATAGGCTACCACATTATACAATACTGTGCTGCATTAGTCCACGGGCCCTTCATTATGCCAGGGAATTGGAGAACTACATTAACAGGACGAGTGCTCTCTAATAATACTATCAATCAGCCCTCCATAAAGCGATTCACTCCTTCCGGGGGTTTGATTTCCCTACACTTCCTAGTGCTGTTGATCTTGTCGATTTTCAAAATCAATCTCTTTATCTTTGTCGCTGAAAATGTGGGATATTCAAACTACAATTATGTGTAGTTACCATTCTGTTTATTTAAAATAAATATGCTTCTAAATGTTGCTTTCAGCCACCTGCACTGACAAATGGGGTTTCTGATTATTAACGCAGGCATGAACACTTTACAATACACTATATGAGCTATAAATATTGTTTGTACCAATCAAGAAATTTCCATCTCTGTCCTCATCATACATTAACGAGCACTTAAAAAGTACATCAATTAAATGTAGATAGGTTGACAGCCAGCAAACAGCTTTTGGACCAAACATAGGTAATGAATTGCACTGAGGGGCAAAGGGTCTCATATTGCAAAAATACTTTCATTTCTGTAAATTGAGTTAACGGTACCATATCTATAATTGAAATAATGAATTGGAGGATCTTGAATCAAAGGCAAGATCATAAAGGCAAGATCACAACAAACTTGGTTGGAAAAAAATTAGCATTTTACTCTATTTGCTGCTTTTTTATTTTTAATAGGAGGTACTACATCAGGGGTTTATAAAGTGAACCAAGATCTGTTCTAGACAACCCCTTCTATAGGAACAGCAGCAATCAACACCATAAAATATACATCAATCATCATGGTGAAAAGAATGTTATCTGAGACACTCATACTACTGCAAAGAAATTGAATATACATCCAAATGGAACTATTTTCACAATGGATATTTTGAAATTCATAATGTAAAATGCCCCCATTTATTTATGGAGAGCTGAATCTTAAAACAGCAGTTTTATGATTACATCTTTTGTGTTAGCAGAACCATGTAGATGTGAAATTACAGAGAGCAAATATACAAGAATAAATAATTAAATCAGTTTATGATTATCAATTTGTAACATGGCAGACTGCCATTGTCTCCCTTCCTTTTACTGGCTCCAACCTTCTCAGTGGATACAAAACAAAAGAAAAAATATCCACAATCTGCATCAACTAATGTGACTGGCAAGTGCGAGGAGCCTGTGTAAAAAAAATGGCTTTGCCTTTATGCAGCCAGTTTAGTGCTGTTCGAGGTAGAATGTGTTAACTATCAAATTCTGATTCTTTATCATTCCCGGGAAGTCGAGAGTGCACTTAGTCTCCCATGTCAAAAAGTCTCTCAAAGCATTTACTAGCACTCAATGTTGCATTAATTATTGAGTTTCTGTGATATGTTGAAAAAAACAGAAGTACAATGTCATCATTGTCCTGGGTAAAACAGCCCGTGAAACTGTGCACTTTGCCTGCACTGTATCAAACTTCTTCCCCTTCTATTGACAAGTGTTAAATAACTAGTCTGTTAAAAGTTCAATAGCTTCTCACTGTATCCCTATCAGCTATCAGAACTGTAGAACAACAGGACTATAGTGCGGGGTAGAATGCAATGGGAAGCACCCAGCCCAGGAACACATCCGCGATATGAGTGAATTATAAAATAAAGAGCTTCTCATTCAATTTGATTTAATCTTCCATACAATGAGATGTCATATTTTAGTGCAACCGGATATGTTTAAATGTTATTAATATAAGGTACAGTTCATTGTTCCTAAAAATACTCAAGTTAGATACTTCCCTGCTATCAATTGCACTAAATCTGTGTGACCATCTTCAGTGAAAGACTGGGGTCATTTTAAAGGATCCACTAAAACTTCAAATATCGTCCATCTGTCATGTGCACAGTCCTCTTTTATAGTAATTGTATGGATAGTCTGAGCGCACACTGCACAAACATTTCAAACAAGGATTGGAATACGTTTATGTTAATTTTTTTGGATTTCCGAATGGTTTGTGATTCTGGTAGGGTGACATTGAACTGAGATTTTGCAATTAGGGCTGGATAATAATGGTCAACTTTGTCAGGGACACCTGCATAGCTCAAGAATGAATAATAAAAGTCAGAAGGGGCTGGCGGGATCAGAAATTCCCACTAAAATTCAACAGATCATTGGCTGCTCTCCAAATTTTCTAGTCCAGCCCTCAGCAATTTGGGATGGGAAAATCCCGGCCAAAGGGTAGAATTTTCCATTTTCTGCACAGTGTTAGCTGAGGGAAGAAACTCGGCGTGCAGCTAGCTGGCTCCATTGTGGCTTTTCCCGGCACACTGTGCAACACTCTGCAGAAAGCATCATGCTGTCACGCTGGAAAGGCGGGGCCGGAAAAAGCTGGCAACGCCGGGAATCCAGAGATTGGGATACCCCGATTTCCGGGACGGGGCAGACTGTTGGAGGGCGTCTTCCGGAAAGGGCAGTCCCATCAATGCTGGAGATGCAGGTGCAGAGCCGGGGACAGGAGGCATTGTCAGTAACCATTCAGCAACTGCAGGTGCAGTTGGAGGAGACCAACTGCCTGCAAGTGCAGGAGGCAGTGCCGACCATGTGTATCACCCTGGCCAACACTGCACGTATCATGTTCATGGTGGAGCCCTTGGACACAAAGGATGCAAGGGTAAAAATGTCCAAGGGCTGAGGCACTCTGTGTGGGTAGTGGCCAAGGCACAGGACAGGGCCGCAATGTCACAGGCAGCCACGCACCAGGGCCACATGGACATTACAGCAGCGCTCCAGAGCTTGGCCCAGTCACAACGGGTCAGGCGTAGAGGGCATTGGCTTGGTGCTGGCGGACCTGAGCCAGTCAGAGGGACCTGACATAGTCATTGTGTAACGTAGCACAGTCCCAGAGGGACATGGCCCTGTCCGCAGTGCCTGTGAACAACCCCCCCCCCCCCCCCCAACCTGACTCTCATGCATTCAATGGGTAGCGGACAGTACAGTGTGGCACCATGCCTCCTGTGACACCCAGAAGGCTGCAAGGACTGCTCGGAGCCGGTCACTCCCGAGGATGGCCACCAAAGGGGATCTAGGTCGCAGGACGAGATACGCAGCAGGCCACCTCCACTTCTAATGTATCGCCTGGAGGACCATTGGTGGGTGACCCATCACTGCACAACGCCCCTGTACCCAACTGCACACCCCCTCCCCCCCCCCCCCCCCCCCCCACCAGCCCGGCCCCCATACCCACCCCTCCCACTCCAGGGTTCAGCGGGACCGTGAAATGGAATGACCAGCACGGATGCAGGGAGCACCCAAGTGGATACTGGAATGTGCTACTGAGCGCCAAACAATACGGAGAACCAGCGCTCATCATGGAGGGGATCGTCATCATCCTCCATCCCATGGATCAGACCCTCTGATACTTCGATACCAGGGCCAGGTAGTGAAGCAGATGAGAAGCACAGAGCAGGGTGCAGACGCGAGCTGAGGGGAGGAGCACAGGGGAGGGGGTGGGATGGGACGTTTGAGCTGCCAGTACCCAGGATGCCTAGTTGGTGAATCTTGAGGTGATTAGATTGTACACACCAGGGCTGCCGCACGAGACATTGTGCGGCCCCCTGTCCTGTCCATCCTGGCCCTCCTCCGCAACCTCCTCGTCAGACAAGGCCTGTCATTCTTCCTCCTCCTTCAACGTGTTGCCCCTTTGGAGGATGCAGCAGCAGGCCACCACAATATGGGAGACTTTCCTAGGGTTGTTTTGAAATGCCCCTCCAGAGCAGTCCAGGCACCTGAATTGCATCTTCAGGAAGCCAATGCACCACTCGAATATGCTCCTGGTCGCTGCATAGGCATTGTAATAGCGGTTCTCCGCATCGGTCGGAGGCCTCCGGATAGGCATCATCATCCACGATCACAATGAATACCCCCTGCCCTCGTACCATGGTCATTCGTACCATCGAGTATGCCAGGATGAAGATGGCATGCACACTGCCTGGGTATTGGACGCAAACGTGCATGATGTGCAGCTCGCAGTCACAGTCAAACTGCTCATTGAGAGAGTGGAATCCCTTCTGGTTTGTGACGGGCACTCCCTCATGTGGTGGTGCTAGTAGGGGATATACAACCCATTGATTACATCCCTGCAATGGTGATGAATCCTGCTGCCTGGGAAACCTGGTGGGCTTGGTCCACATTCAAGTGGATCTATTGTGCCGCACTGGTATAGACTGCCTCCATTGCGACACGGATGCACCTACGCACGGAGGCCTGCGAGATCCCAGACCGGTCCCAACTCGGCACATGGAAGCACCTGTGGCGAGGGTGGACTGTCACTTTGACGGCCACCAGGGATGGGTGTCCCCTCCCATTCCCCCACAGTTCTAGATGCACCATGATCTGGCAGCTATCCCATACGGTCTCCCTGGTCATCCAGAGTCTTTGGCGATGAGCTCGGTCCAGCAGGTCCACGTACGACAGGCGCGGCCTTTATACGCAAGGCCTGATGCAAAGCCTCCTTCCCAACTCCTCCTTGGCTTGTTTGGCAGCCGACTCTCCATCCTCACCAGCTGGCTCCTGCTCTGGGGCAGTCTCAGTACGTCTGCCAAGGCTGCAACGGCCAGGCAGATGTCAACCATTCCTGGTTTGATCCCGAAACCCACTTTCTGCAGGGAGTGAATGGTAGATATGTTAGCCTAGTGGGAACTCTCATGCCCAACCAGGTCTATCGGACTGCAGGGTTTGTGCTGATAGCTATGTTACATGCGTCTGCTGGTTGAGGCGCGCTCCGCGCTACCCCCTACTACCCCTGCAGTGGGGCAATGCCTTGGGTGGGTGCACTGGGATGTGCTGAACTATACCCATCACATTAATGGGTCGGCTGAGGTTTGTGGGCTCCGTGGGGTGTCGGGGGGGGGGGGGGGGCAAAACTAAAAATTGCCTGGGAGGGTGGCTCCCACCAAGAAAGAATCCTGCCGCCAGTGAACAGAGCACCACTGAGAAACAAGTGTCTGGGGGACTGGAGAATCCCGTCTGATACATGAACCCCTGCAGTAAAGAGATTCTCTTCCTGCTGCTCGTCAATGGAATTTCCCATTGAAGCCACCCCACACCGGGAAACCCACGAGCTGGGTGTGCACTGCCAGTGGGGGAAAAAGAATCCCAACGACTAGATAATTCCGGTCATCATCTGCTGTAATCGGAAACCAAACCAGCATGTTCATCTGTCGTACCATTGAGTAATTGTAGACCCGATTCTCAGAAGTGCCTTGGGGCCAAGTTGTGCAATTTAGTGATAGCAAAGTCCCTCATTGTGATTCTCTGTTCAGCGATTCCTGGTTATAATCCAGTCAGTGTGAGTCAACAACAGAACGAGGTGGGGTTGGAGGTGCATAGCAGGGAGTTGGGGGGGGGGGGGAAGGAAAAAGATAGAAGGTGATGAGATGTCATGATGAGAGATGGAGAGATGGGCGTCGTGGTAACATCACCGGACTAGTAATCCAGAGGCCCAGGCTAATGCTCGGCAGACATGGGTTCAAATCTCACCATGGAAGCTGGTGGAATTTAAATTCAATTAATAAATGTGGAACTGAACCCTAGGGCGGGATCCTCCAGCCTCCCAGCTGCATGTTTCCCGGCGATGGGAGGCAGCGGGCCATTCGCTGGCAGCAGGATCCTCAGTTCTCACTGATGTTAATGGGAATTCCCATTGAAGCCACCCATGCTGCCGGGAAACACGGGAGCAAGGGAATGCTGCTGGTGGGAACAGAGAATCCCGCCGCCAGTGAATGGCTGGGGAATTCCGGCCCTAGTCTCGGTAACGGTGACCATGAAACTATCCATCTGGTCAAGTCCTTGAGGGAAGGAAATCAGCCATCCTGACACAGTCAGGCCTACATGTGACTCCAGACTCACAGCAATGTGATTGACTCTTAACTGCCCTCTGAAATGTCTTAGTAAGGCACTCAGTTCAAGGACACTTGGGATGTGAGCATCGCTGACCAGGCCTCATTTGTTGCAGATCCCCATGAAAGAATTTGAAAAAATGTGTTAATCCATGCTGCTGGCAAAAGCACCCAACCCGAGGCAGATGCCTCAGAACAGGTCAGACACATACCATCGCTGCGATTGAATGGCCTAAAGAATGTAATATGGAATATTTTCTAGCAGATCAGATACCCCATCAAATAAATCACCATAAAACAAGTGGACTCCATAATTCTAATGGTTAATGCTTACAGCACATCTTTTTCCTTCCAGCAGACATATTTTCACTATTGACAAGTGCTTTGTAAGTCTAAGAATATGGCGCCGGAGTGAGGCAATTCTCTGCGAGCTCTCCACAACAGATCCAATTTTTACTTAATTTATACTTGTTCTAATCTTCTAAAATGTAATTCTAAGACTAACATTATTACTAAACGCTCTCTTATCTTTTCTTGCAGGGTTGAACATCCTCCGAGGCCCATGGAGACCTTTTGACCTGACCTGACTTGACCTCCACGACCTGGAAGTGGATTGAATCCAAACCAGAAGTGAAGCCCCAACCTTGATATGGAGCTGACTCGGACAACTGAGCTCACAACCTGGCCTGACAACTGATGCCTGGATCGACTGGCCCAGTCCCCGGAGCTCCCGACCCGACCCCCAACGAGGAGCCCCAGCAAACGTCCAAGCGATCGAAAACAAGCTGGATGAACTGAACGCCAGACTTACCTCTCAGAGGGAAGTAAGAGACTGCTGTGTGCTCTGTTCCACAGAGGCATGGCTCACCCCTGCCTCACTGGACTGTGCCATACAACCTGAAGGCTTCTCTATTCACCGGGCGGACCGCACCGCGTCACCAGGCAAAGCGAAGGGTGGAGGGGTTTGCCTTCTCATCAATTTCTCCTGGTGCTTGGATGTGGCAACCCTGGCGACCTACTGCTCCCGGACCTGGAATACCTGACCGTGAAGTGCCACTTATACTACCTTCCACGCGAGTTCACTTCAGTCATTATCACAGCAGTTTACATCCCATCCCAAGGAGAAGTGAGGAAGGCGCTGGACGAACTGTACACAGTTATAAATAACTACGAAACAGAACACCTGGAAGCCTTGTTCATTGTGGCTGGAGATTTCAACAAGGCCAACCTCAAGTGAGTACTGCCAAAATTCCACCAGTGATGTGACCATCAATTTACTCGAGACACGATAGGAAGTAAACTGTGGTTTTAATAGACTTACAACGGAGCTTGCCTGCGACCAGAAGAACTGAGGGCAGACTCGCAAGGCTGCATCACTTTATACTTCCGGTAGTGGAAGGGGCCATGGGCGGAGCCGAGGGTGGAGCCCTGTACATGCTCCTCATCTACCCCTATGGGCAGAGCCGCGCAACGGCTCACAGACAGGGCCCACAAGGACACAATGCTATACAGTGTGAACGCAATACTATACAGTGTGAATTACATGATGTACATTCACCACATTCACCCCCTGTAAAAAAAATCAAGTCCGGCGGGGGTGATGGGTCTACCAGTTGAGCCGGTCCGGTGGCCGAATCGTCCTTTGGGATCGGCGGAGCACCGGGGTTGCAGCCTCTTCGGGTAGCGAGGATCTGAGGGTGGACTCCGGGGGTGGTTCGGTCCGAGCTTCATTCCTGACCGGTGCGACGGGCGAAGGGGGGCTCAGGAAACCTATAGGTGCAAGGGCGCAGGGCATGGGGGGTCGGGTGGGGTGTAGTGTGAGGGGTACCTTGGCGGTGGTGGTGGTAGTGGTGGATCCTGCAGGCGCCAGGTCCCGGAGGGAAACAGTGTCCTGATGGCCGTCGGGGTGTTCAATAAAGGCGTAGTGTGGGTTCAAGTGTAGTAGTAGTACCCTTTCTACTAGTGGGTCCGTTTTATGTGTCTGGATGTGCTTCCGGAGGAGAACTGGGCCCGGTGTCCTCAACCAAGATGGGAGCGAAGCCCCCGTGGTAGTGCTCCTAGGGAAAACAAATAATCGCTCGTGAGGGGTCTGGTTAGTGTCAGTGTACATGAGGGACCTAATTGCATGGAGCGCGTCCGGGGAGGACCTCCTGCCAGTGGGATGCCGGGAGATTCCTGGACCGTAGGGTCAGTAGGACGGTCTTCCAGATCGTTGCTTCTCCCTCTCCACCTGCCCGTTCCCCCTGGGGTTATAGCTGGTAGTCCTGCTCAAAGCGATGCCCTTGTCGAGCAGGTATTGACGCAGCTCGTTGCTCATGAAGGACGAATCCCTGTCGCTGTGTACGTAACTGGGGAAGCCAAACAGGGTGAAGACACTGTGCAGGGCTCTGATGACTGTGTGGGAGGTCATATCGGGGCACAGGATAGCAAAGGGGAAGCGGGAGAATTCGTCTGTGACGTTGAGGAAGTACACATTTCGATTGGTCGAGGGGAGTGGCTCTTTGAAATCGATGCTCAGGCGTTCAAAGGGCCGGGAAGCTTTTACCAGGTGGCCCTGTCTGGTCTATAGAAGTGCGGTTTGCACTCCGTGCAGATCGGGCAATCCCTAATGATGGCTTTTACCTCCTCGGTAGAGAAAGGCAGATTTCGGGCTTTGATGTAGTGGGCGAGCCGGGTGGCAGAGGTCGTTGTGGATAGCCTTTAAGCGGCCGTCTTGCGTGCTGGTGCATGTGCATGGACAGGGCATCTGGGGGCTCGTTGAGCTTCCCCGGTCGATATATGATGTCATAATTATAGGTGGAGAGTTCGATCCTCCATCTCAAGATTTTATCATTTTTTATTTTGCCCCTTTGCGAGTTGTCGAACATGAAGGCAACCGATCTCTGGTCGGTGATGAGGGTGAACCTCCTGCCTTCGAGGTAGTGCCTCCAGTGCCGTACGGCTTCCACAATGGCTTGAGCTTCTTTTTTCGACTGAGGAGTGTGGAAGTTCCGAAGCGGAGAGGGTTCGGGAGAAGAAAGCTACTGGTCTCCCTGCCCGGTTCAGAGTGGCGGCGAGAGCGACCTCTGAGGCGTTGCTCTCCACCTGAAAGGGGACGGATTCATCCACCGCCCGCATGGCGGCTTTGGCGATGTCCTCCTTGATGCAGTTGAAGGCCTCTGCTGACAGTGGGAAGAGTGTGGTCTTAAATAGTGGGTGGGCTTTGTCCGCATACTGGGGGACCCACTGGGCATAATAAGAGAAGAATCCCAGGCACCTCTTGAGGGTCCTGGGACAATGAGGGAGAGGGAGTTGTAAGACGCATACGGTCCAGGTCGGGGCCCATGACTCTGTTTTCCATGACATAGCCGAGTATGGCTAGTCTGGTAGTGCGGAAAATGCATTTCTCCTTATTGGAGGTGAGATTGAGCTTCTGGGAAGTTTGGAGAAATCGGTGGAGTTTGGCATCGTGGTCCTGCTGGTCATGGCTGCAGGTGGTGACGTTATCCTGGTACGGAAACGTGGCCCGCAGTCCGTACTGGTCCACCATTCGGTCCATTGCTCGTTGGAACACCGAGACCCCATTCGTGACGCCAAAGGGGACCTGGAGGAAATGGAAGAGGCTGCCATCTGCCTCGAACGCCGTGTAGTGGCGGTCCTCCGGGCGGATTGGGAGCTGGTGGTGTGCAGACTTCAGATACACCATGGAGAAGATGCGGTACTGGGCGATCTGGTTGACTATGTCTGCAATTCTGGGGAGGGGGTACGCATCGAGGTGCGTGAACCGGTTAATGGTTTGGCTGTATTCAACCACCATCCAAAACTTTTCCCCGGTCTTGACGACCACCACCTGAGCTGTCCAGGTGCTGTTACTGGCCTCTATGACTCCCTCACGTAGCAGCCACTGGACTTCGGCTGTAATGAATACTCTGTCCTGCAGGCTGTACCGCCTGCTGCGAGTGGCTACTGGTTTACAGTTAGCCGTTAGGTTAGCGAAGAGTGGAGGGGGGGTCGATCTTTAGAGTCGCTAAGCTGCATATAGTGAGAGGAGGTAGGGGTCCGCCGAAGCTGAGTGTGAGGCTCCTGAGGTTATACTGAAAGTCGAGCCTGAGTAAGAGTGGGGCTCAGAGGTCAGGGAGTACATACAGATGGAAATTAGAGTAGCTGGCGCCCTGTATCGTTAGGGTCGCAACGGTGTGCCCTTGTATTTGGACCGAGTGCGAACCCGAGGCGAGGGAGATAGTTTGCCGTGCAGGGAAGATAGGGAGCGAACAGCGTCTTACCAGGTCAGGATGTACGAAGCTCTCGGTGCTCCCAGAGTCGAAGAGGCACGGCGTCTTGTATCCGTTGACTTGAACAGACATCGAGCTCCTGAGGTTCTTCGGACGCGACTGGGCCAACGTGACTGCGTTGTGTTGCGGGTAGTCGGTGGCTCAATCAGCAGTGCTGGAGTGGCCCAGTGATGACTGTCCGCGGAGGTCGTAGTCGTCGAGGTGAACTTCGGGTGAGGGCCAAGATGGCGGCCCCCGTTGATCACATGTGGCGGGCGATGAAGAAGATGGCGTCCAAGATAGCCGCCCCCATGGATCGCACGTGGCGGACAGCGAGGAAGATGGCGCCCAAGATGGCAGCCCCCATGACTCGCACATGGCCGGCCTCGTGGGGGAGGATTGCCAAGATGGTGGCCCCCGTGAGTCACACATGTCGGGTGGAGGCGGAGTCGGCAGACACGCTGCAACATTACGGGGTCTGCGAGTTGGAGGAGTGATTGCTCTGGACTGCGGGGGAGTTAGAGGGCTTTGATTTCGACAGGCATACTTTGGCATAATGTCCTTTTCGACCGCAGCTGCTGCAGGTTCCATTGCGAGCCGGGCAGTGCTGCCGTGGGTGTTGGGGCTGGCCACAAAAATGGCACGCTGGCGCTCCATAGTGGGTGGGTGGCCGGGCGGCGCAGGCCTGGGGCAGTCGCTGGTCGGGGTCCATGATGGGGTCGATGATGGGGTCGCTTGGTCTGCGGGGAATGAGTTGAGACTTTGAAACGCAACCTCCATTGAGGTTGCTAGCACTACCGTGTCCTCCAAGTTCTGGGCCCCTTTTTAGAGTAGTCGCTGGTGCACATAAATAAACCGGACCCCCGCAATGTACACATCACGGACAGCGAGTTCCATATGCTGGGAGGCAGTTACAGCCTGAAAGTTACATTCTCGTTTAAGGGCTTTTAAGCCGCGCAGGTAGTCCTCTAGCGACTCTGCGGGGCGCTGGCGGCAGGTAGCGAAAATGTGCCGCGCGTAGACCTCGTTTACAGGCCGCATGTATAATCGGTCGAGCATAGCGAGGCCCTCGGTGTACGAGACGGTACTGTTGAGTTGCGTAGAGATGCGATGGCTCACCCGTGCGTGCAGTTGGCTGAGTTTCTGCTCATCTGTAGTTTCGGAGGTAGTCGTGCAGCCAGGTAGGCCTTGAAACACCGAAGCCAGTGTAGAAAGATTTCCTTCGCCTCTGCGGGTTGAGTTATAGTTGATCAGGTTTGAGGGCTGATTCCATAGTAGTTTTCTTAAGTCTATTAAATCGATGTGACCATCAATTTACTCGAGGCACGATAGGAAGTAAACTGTGGTTTTAATAGACTTACAACTGAGCTTGCCTGCGACCAGAAGAACTGAGGGCAGACTTGCAAGGCTGCATCACTTTATACTTCCGGTAGTGGAAGGGGCCATGGGCGGAGCCGAGGGTGGAGCCCTGTACATGCTCCTCATCTACCCCTGTGGGCAGAGCCGCGCAACGGCTCACAGACAGAGCCCACAAGGACACAATGCTATACAGTGTGAACGCAATACTATACAGTGTGAATTACATGATGTACATTCACCACAAACAGCACATCTCCTGTCCCACCAGGGGTGACAACAGTCTTGGCCACTGCTACTCAAAAATCAAGGGTGCCTACCGTTCCATCCACTGACCGCACTTTGGGAAATCAGACCATAAGACTCCTTCTCCCGGCATACAAGCAGAAACTCAAGTGGGAGAATCCAGCTAAGAAGATCGTGCAGTGCTGGTCCGAGGAAACAGAAGAGCTCTTATGTGACTGCTTAGAGACAGTGGACTGGTCCATATTTAAGAACTCAGCGACCAACTTAAATGAGTATTCCACCACCGTCACAGACTTCATCAGCAAATGTGTGGACAACTGCGTGCCAAAGAAAGCAGTACATACGTTCCCCAGCCGGAAACCATGGCTCAATCGCAGATATGTTCACAAACATCTTCAACCTGTACCTATTCCACTCAGAGGTCCCCACCTGCTTCAAGAAGACCACCATCATACCGGTATCAAAGACGAACCAGGCAACGTGCCTCAATGGCTACCGTCCGGTGGCCCTGACTTCAGTCGCAATGAATTGCTTCGACAGGTTGATCATGAAGCGCATCACCTCCATACTCCCAGAATGCCTTGTCTCCTACATCAGACTCCTATTTATTGACTACAGCTTCGCCTTCAACATCATAATCCCAGCTAAGCTCACACCAAAGCTCAAAAACCTAGGACTTGGCTCCCTACTCTGCAACTGCATCCTCGATTTTCTGACCAACAGACCACAATCAATATGAATGAACAACAACAACTCCTCCACAATAGTCCTCAATAATGGGGCGCTGCAAGGCTGCGTACTTAGCCCCCTACTCTACTTCCTGTACACACACGACTGCGTGGCAAAATTTGGTTCCAACTCCATCTACAAGTTTGCTGACGATACGACCATAGTGGGCCGGATCTCGAATAACGATGACTCAGAATACAGGAGGAAGATGGAGAACCTAGTGGAGTGGTGCAACGACAACAATCTCTCCCTCAATGCCAGCAAAACTAAAGAGGTGGTCATTGACTTCAGGAAGCAAAGTACTATACACACCCCTGTCAGCATAAACGGGGCTGAGGTGGAGATGGTTAGCAGTTTCAAATTCCTAGGGGTGCACACCTCCAAAAATCTGTCCTGGTCCACCCACGTCGAGCTACCATGAAGAAAGCACAACAGCGCCTATACTTCCTCAGGAAACTAAGGAAATTTGGCATGTCCACATTAACCCTTACCAACTTTTACAGATGCACCATAGAAAGTATCACAGCCTGGTATGGCAACTGCTCGGACCAGGACCGCAAGAGACTTCAGAGAGTCGTAAATGCCGCCTAGTCCATCACACAAACCTGCCTCCCATCCATTTGACTCTATATTTACACCTCCCGCTGCCTGGGGAAAATAGGCAGCATAATCAAAGACCCCTCCCACTTGGCTTACTCACTCTTCCAACTTCTTCCATCGGGCAGGAGATACAGAAGTCTGAGAACACGCACGAACAGACTCAAAAACAGCTTCTTCCCCGCTGTTACCAGACTCCTAAATTACCCTCTTATGGACTGACCTCATTAACACTACATCCTGTATGCTTCATCCGATGCCGGTGGTTATACATAAGATACATTGTATACCTGGTGTTGCACAATTATGTATTTTCTTTTATTCCCTTTTCTTCCCATGTACGTAATGATCTGTTGAGCTGCTTGCAGAAAAATACTTTACTGTACACATGACAATAAACAAATCCAACCCAATCTGTTGACTTCTGTAAGTGGTATAAATGACGAAAAAATTCTAATAGCATGCTATTTGCATCATCTTACACCAGGCACTTTAATGCACATCTATCCCAACTATTTCCTGTATCACTCTTCAATACATTTTAATGTTGAAAATTGTATGCTGGAAATCAGCCAGTATCAACCACTTTGGCTGTTTTTGGTATTTAAGGATTTTATCCAAATACATTTTTGAACCAAAGGCTCCAACCTACTGAGGATCAATGCGTGAGGAAGTTAAGTAAATGCAGTGTTTGAATAAGCCTCTGGACAATGCTAAGCATTGTAGATTGTTTTGGTATAGGATTACCAAACCCCTGTTGAGGGCCCATCATTAAGGATCACATTTCTGGCTTCAACTGGGCAGCAGTGTCAGAGGACGTTTCAATTGTCTGGAGCTAACCTTATCAACAACTGCAAAAGGATGAACAAGTGCATGGAATCTTCATTCTCACTCTGCGGCATTGCTAATTTTGATGGAGGTAACAGCAATTTTTAGGCTATAGGCTCATTCAAGTTGCTTGGAAAATAATACGTTATTGACAATCTATCGGTGTTGAGTTTCAATATTAAATGGCAGCTTATTCAGTTGCTTCTAAATCTGTAGGTCATGGGCTAAAAGCTCTATTATAGCTTTAACATTGCAAGTTCAAGATATTAAACCCGTACTGGGTGGGGGGAGGGGGGGCCGGCAAGTGGCTTTGCCCCATTTCTGACATCAGGCCCATCTTAAATTGCAGTGTTGTGACTTGATGATTAAATTGAGGCAGCATGCCATTTTAACTGTGTGTACAACTACAGCAGGCCAGGAAAAACTGTTGGCAGCAAGGATACAGGGCCATGTAAAAGTTTTTTAAATAAAAGGTTATTGGGCGGAATTCTCCATTCCCGTGACAAAAGACACGATCCACTGGCCGTGTTGCACTCTCCCTTGAGCACTGTGCAGCTGGTGAATGCTGGGAAAATCTTTCGCAGAAGGGGTGGGACCAAACCGTGCATGCCAAAACCGGTTTTAAACCAGCTTTGGAAAACTTGCCCGGTATCTGCCGACAACGTAGGATCTATTGGCCTACCCACTGAGGCGCCATTCAGCACTGGTCCAAACAAACATGGACCAGGTGGAACGGCACCCAGGCCATCGGAGACCCCTGGGTAGTCAGGGTGGCTCCCTGGCCCCCCCCTGGGATGTGGGCACCTTGGCACTGCCACCTGGCATGGCCAAGCTGGCAGGCGCACTGCCCTATTTGCAGGGTGCCAGTACAAGTATGCCCTAGTGCCAGGGTGGCACTGCCAAGGGTCAGAGCCAGAGTGGGTCCATGCCCATGAAAGGAGGGCAAAGAGGAGGTTTGAAGGGTGGGGTTGTGCAGGAAAGGCAAGTTGGGGCCTCTGAGGTTGGAGAGGCGAGACGGGTGGGGGTCCTGGATTAGGGGGGTTGTAAGTGGGTGTGGGAGGGTCCTGAAGAGGGGGGGGACCCCATAACGGGTGTCCTCACTTGGTGGGTTGTGACATTCTGCCCATGTGTGGAGGGTGACATTGCCCAGTGGTGGGGGAGTGTGGGGGACTCATAAGCTCACTTAGAGATCGGGGCACCCTTTCAAAATGGTAGCCTGATCTCAGAGTTCAGCTCCCCAGTGCTAAAAAAATTCCAAGTGTGGGCAAAGCCGGTGAGAAACTCCCTAGGACTCCAAAAAATTACTAAGTGTCATTGAATAATCGGTGGGGAACCTGCCGGCAGAGCCAGCAGGAAACTCACTGAAAAACCTGCAACAAATTAAATTAGAAATTGTTCCGGAGAATTGCACCCTTAGTGTTGATGCAAGGGCAGGATTTGTGGAGTTTTACAACAGCAAAACTGGCGCTGCACCTGACCGATTCAACGGCTGCAGTTAAGGGGCTAGCACCGTCACCACTTGGAACACAGTCGATTCCGGTGGGAAATGGTGCCGGATTAACCGGGTCCAGGATTGACAGTGGGAGGCTGACAAGCTGCAGCTGCATATACACACTTCACCCCACACACCATCCCAGCCAACAAGATGGCAGGGAGGAGAGCGGCACCTCACTTTACAAACACTAAGCTCGAGACCCTGCTGGAAGCTGTGGAGGAGAGGTGGTTGGCCCTGTACACCGGCCTGGGAAGGAAGCTGCCAGCACCACCCTTCGCCGTGCCAGGGCGCAGGTGGCAGAGGCCAGTGAATCCCACACTGTTTCTCATTGGACTCGATTGTGTTTTACGTGGTGCCAGTGTTAGCCCCTTAAAGGTCTTTGAACCGGTCCAGGTGCGGTGCCACTTTTGCTGTCGGAAGAAACTACATGACCTTCTCAGGGCGGCCAGGATGAGTAGGCAGTACTGTGCCCCTGGCACAAACCCCCGTCCCACACACCCATAATCATCCCCACCCCAAACCAGGGGCAGGCGAACCCTCACCCTGCACCAGATGCCGCTACCCATAATGGCCACCATGGTCGGGTTCCCTGGCAACTGAAACCATCAGCTACCCACTCTGAGTTACATCCATCGGACAGTCTAACACTGTGCGTTTTCTATTTCCTCACTCCCTCCCATAGAAGGCCATCCATAACCTCTGGGAGAGGGAGAAGACTGTCAGTGGACCGCAGGACGTGCAGCTCCTCACCGCTGCAAAGCAGCGGGCCCTGGATGTGGTTGGTCCCACTCCTTCTGTCATCATTGTGGTGGCACAGTAGCACAGTGGTCAGCACATTGCTTCACAGCTCCAGGGTTCCAGGTTCGAATCCTGGCTTGGGTCACTGCCTGCGTGGAGTCTGCACGTTCTCCTCATGTGTGCGTGGGTTTCCTCCGGGTGCTCCGGTTACCTCCCACAAGTCCTGAAAGACGTGCTCGTTAGGTGGATTGGCCATGCTAAATTGACCTTGGTGTCCAAAGGGGTTGGGCGTGGTTGCTGGGTTACGGGTATGGGGCGGAGGGGTGAGCTTAAGTGGGGTGGTCTTTCCAAGGGCCGGTGCAGATTCAATGGGCCGAATGGCCGCCTTCTGCACTGTAAATTTTATGTCTATCATTCCACAGGGATCGTTCCCTCTGGGATACACTGGTCCTCTCCTCCATCGCACCCAAAACATCCCCATGCAATCGCAGAAGGTGCAACAACGTCCCCCACCTCCACCCGCTCATCATCCAAGGGCCTAAATATTCTTTTCAGTTGAGGCAGCGCTTCATGTGCACCTCCTTCAATCTGAACCATTGCATTCATTGCTCCCAATGCGGTCTACCCTACATTGGAGAGACTACACACAGACTTTGTGATCACTTTTCGGAACACATTCGGTCTGTCCACAGGCCGGATCCAGACCTTTCTGCCGTTTGCCACTTCAACTCACCATCCTGCTCTCATGTCCACATGTCCACCCTTGGCCTGCTGCAATGTTCCAGTGAAGCCCAGCGCAACTGGGGGAAAATCTGGAGGAAAAACACCTCGGGTGCGATTCTCCGCCCCCCACGACGGGTCGGAGAATAGCGGGAGGGCCTTCCCGACATCCCGCTATTCTCCCCCCCCCCCCCCATGGCCGCCCCACAACACGAATCGCTGCTCGCCATTTTTTTACGGCGAGCAGCGATTCTCCCCTAGCCGATGGGCCGATTTCCCAGGTTTTTACGGCTGTTTTCACGAACTCCAACACACCTGCTCACAGTTCGTGAAAACGGCCGCAAAGTGCCGTTCTGGAGAACCATGCCACCGATTGGCACGGCCGTGGCATGGGCCCGCGATCGGTGCCCACCGATCACGGGCAGCGGGTCCGAACCCCGCGCACTATTTGTTCCTCCGCCGCCCCGCTGGATCAGTCCGCGGGGCGGCTGAGGGGCATAACGGCCCGCGCATGCGCGGGTTTCACGCATATGCGTGATGATGTCATCCGCGCATGCGCGGATTGGAGCCGTCCAATCCACGCATGCGTGGCTGACGTCATCGTTTGCATCAGCCGGCGTTAACCTTGGCACGCAGGCTTAGCGAAGTTTGCTAAGCCTGCGATGCCGGAGTTCACGGGGCCCCGCTGCTAGCCCCAACCGGGGAGCAGAATCGGGTCCCGGGAGGGGGCGCGGAGGCTGCCGTGAAACACGGCCAGTTTCATGGCAGCCTTCACGACTCTCCGCATTTGCGGAGAATCACGCCCCTCATCTTCCGATTAGGCTAGATAGGTGCCCAGCGGTAGGTGGAGGCGAGGGGGAGATTGGCAAATATATCCTTCTGGACTTAACAGTGAGTTCAACAACTTCAGACTGGGAACTCTCTCCTCCACCTTCACCCCATTTTTATTTCCAGCAATTTATTTTCATTTCATAGAATCATAGAATCCCTACAGGACAGAAGGAAGCCATTTGGCCCATCAAGTCTGCAGCGACCCTCTGAAGGAGTACTCTACCCAGGTCCACTCCCCCACCCTATACCGCAACCTAATCTGTTCTCGATCCACAGATGCTGCCAGACCTGCTGAGATTTTGCAGCATTTTCTGTTGTTTGTACCTAATGACATTACTGGGTTGAACACAGTGAATGCAGATATCAGCAGCAACACCATTTCATGTTATATGCAAAATGCTTTCTGCATTTCCCTACAAGACAATGATCACTACAATTCAAGAAATCTATTGTATGCAAAAAGCTTTGGGCCCGCGCCGGAGCGGTTTGCACCACGCCGACTGGCGCCAAAACCGGCACCAGCAGCCTTTGACGCCCGCCGCCGGGGCTGGCCAAAAGGCCTTCGCCGCTTCGCGCATGCGCCGGTGGTGACGTCAGCAGCAGCTGCCGCTGACGTCACCACCGGCGCATGCGCGCTGGGGGATTCTCTTCCGCCTCCACCATGGTGGAGGCCGTGGTGGAAGAAAAAGAGTGCCCCCACGGCACTGGCCCGCCCGCCGATCGGTAGGCCCCGATCGCGGGCCTGGCCACCGTGGGGGCACCCCCCGGGGTCCGATCGCCCCGCGCCCCCCCCCAGGACCCTGGGGGCCCGCTCGCGCCGCCGATCCCGCCACCACCAGGGGTGGTTCAAACCTCGGCGGCGGGAGAGGCCTCCCAGCGGCGGGACTTCGGCCCATCGCGGGCCAGAGAATCGCCGCAGGGGCTCGCCGCTCGACGTGGCACGATTCCCACCCCCGCCAATTCCCAGGTGGCGGAGAATTTCTGCCACGGCGGGGGCGGGATTTTCAGCGGCCCCGGGGTCGGAGAATTTCGCCCCAGATACTGTGGAATATCAATCAAAACATTTTCCAAAACCTACACCCAGGTAGGTATGGTGGGAAAGTGGTTAGCACTGCTGCCTCACAGCTCCAGGGACCCAGGTTCAATTCCGCCCTTGGTGGCTGTTTGTGTGGAGTTTGCATGTTCTCCCTGTGTCTGCGTGGGTTCCCTCCGGGTGCTCCAGTTTCCTCCCACAGTCCGAAGATGTGCATGTTCGGTGGATTGGCCATGCTAAATTGCCCCTTAGTGTCCTAAAAAGGTTAGGTGGGGTTACGGGGATAGCATTGAGGCATGGGCTTAAATAGGGTGCTCTTTCAAGGGCTGGTGTAGACTTGATGGGCTAAATGGCCTCTTTCTGCACTGTAAATTATATGATTCTATGAACCATTCCTCTCTTATATTAACAATTTGCAAAATCATCATGGGCAACAGTTTTTACCCACCAGTTACCGAATGACATTATTGCGTTCAGAGCAGTGAATGCTCATGGACAGTACAATATTCTACCTCAAAAATGGAATGGGGTCTAAGGAGAGTAATAGATAGAAACTGTTACCATTGGCAGTAGGGTCACAACAGAGAAGACATTGATTGAACATGATTGTCAACAGAAGCAATTGAGACACGAGGAATTGTTTTACACTGTGGTTAGGATCTGGAATACATTGCCTGAAAGTGTGGTGGAGACAGATTAAATTGTGGGTTTTAAAAAGAAAATTGAATAAGCACCTAAAGAGAAATAGTCACTGGACCAAGTGTAGGGGAGTAGGACTAGTAGAGTTACTCTTGTAGCGACACGATGGGCTGCATGGCCCCTTCTGTACTGTAACCATTCTATGATTCTAAACCAGGCAGCACGGTAGCATGGTGGTTAGCATAAATGCTTCACAGCTCCAGGGTCCCAGGTTCAATTCCCGGCTGGGTCACTGTCTGTGCGGAGTCTGCACGTCCTCCCAGTGTGTGCGTGGGTTTCCTCCGGGTGCTCCGGTTTCCTCCCACAGTCCAAAGATGTGCAGGTTAGGTGGATTGGCCAGGCTAAATTGCCCTTAGTGTCCGAAAAAAAAAAAAAAGGTTAATGGGGGTTGTAGAGTTACTGGTGGATACGTGGGCTTGAGTAGGGTGATCATTGCTCGGCACAACATCGAGGGCCGAAGGGCCTGTTCTGTGCTGTACTGTTCTAAATCTAAATCTGCGATACACAATAAAGGAATGGTGAGTTATAGCTAGGAAATTAATCATCACCAGGGGGACTACATGTTTTGTGTTAACACAGCCTGAAGGAGTGATTTCCTTTTCGTTTTTGAGGTAGAATATTGAACTATCCATGATGGAGGAATATTGACACGGGTACTTTCTGTTTTGAATTGCAATCGTTCGTGGATAGATTTTGAACACTTTCATAAATATCCTCTCACTTCTTATCAAAGCAGAATACCAGCTACCAGCTTCTTCAATCCATACACATAACTGAAATCGCTCATCCCTGGTACTATTATTGGAAACCTTTCCTGAACCCTTTCCAAAGTGTTCACATCCTTCTTAAAGTGTGATGCCCAGAACTGGACACTTTGCTCCAGTTGAGGCTGAGGCAGTGTTTTAATGTATGCCATAGCCTCCTAGCTACTGCACTAGACGATTCCAAGCCCAGGATTGCATTTGCCTTTTCAACCATTTTCTCAATCTGTCACGCCACCTTCAACAATTGCACATGTACCCCCAGCTTTCTCTGTCTGCAGTCCCGTCAGCACTGTACCATTTTGATTACATTGCCTCTCCTCATTCTTATCAAAATTGTATCACTTCACACTTTTTTGTATTAAATTCAAACTGCCCATAATATGTCCTCTTGAAGTCTATCAAAATCCTTCTCACTATTCACAATGCTTCCAAATTCTGCAATTTTGAAATTGTGCAGCTAAATCATGGTCATTAATATTTAGCAACAAAAGCAATGGTCCTTGTACTGGCCACAGGGAATCCCACTGGTTCCTTCCTCCAGTCTTAAAAACAATCATTCACTACTACTCGCACTCAGCCATCTTCATATCCATGCTGCTAATATTTATGCTTTTATTTCACGGCCTCAACTCTCCTTTGAAATAATGGGATCACCCTCGCAGGCAGGTACAGCCTTGGTTTAATGTCTCAACTAAAAGACAGTTGGCTGGATTCTCCAATTCTGGGGCTATGTCCCCACGTCAGCGTGGGAACGATGGAAAACTGGTGCTTGACGGCCACCGATTCCCCATCTTGCTGGGGGCTGGCAGGCTGACAACATAGAGCACTTAGATCTAGCTGTCGATACGGCCTGGAGAATTGCCGAGTCCATGCATTCACACAGCGGCGGCTTGCAGCGGAAGTGCCGTACTTCATGGCGGAGGCTGCTCGTGGATTCAGCCCGCGAAATAGTCCCGCCCGTGCTTCATGGCGGAGGCTGCTCGCGGACTCAGACCGCGAAATAGTTCCGCCCCCTTCGGCTGGCTGGTGCGCCCCGGACCGCCCCACCACAGTGCCGCCAGCCCGGAATAATTTACCCCCCCCACCTGCAGATCGGCCCTCCCTCGACTGTGGCACCACTGGACTGAGTCTGCAGCGGCCACACCGAGTTCCCATGGATGAGACCACACGTGTCCTGTGCTGTCGGGAACTCGGCCGGTCGGTGATGGAGCATCAGGGGGCTGGCCTCAGACAATGGCTTCAGGCTGTCAATAAGACACGCGCCATACTCTACGAGTGCACTACCTGAGGGTGCGGAGCATCACGAACACGGCGCCGCCCCCGATTCGCTGGGCAAACGTGATTCTCTGGCTTTTCGAAGAAAGCGATTTCGGCGTCGGCGACCGGAGAATCCAGCCCAGTACCACTGACTGCGCAGTGCTTCCTCAGTACAGCGGAGTGTTAGCCTAGATTTTTGTGCTCAAGCCCTGCAGTGAGACTTGAATCCAGAAACTTGTGATTCTGAGGTAAGTGTGCTATCAACTGAGACATAGCCGACACTATAGAAGTGGATGCAATGAATGGATGCCTTTGGGTCTGTACCCGTTGGAGTTCTGAGGGGAGATCTTATTGAAATTTACAGGATACCGAGAGGCCTGGATAGAGTGGACATGGAGTGGATGTTTCCACGAGTAGGAAAAACTCGAACCAGAGGCCACAGCCTCAGACTGAAGGGACGTTCCTTTAAAACTGAGATGGAGGAATTTCTTCAGCCAGAGGATGGTGAATCTATGGAACTCATTGCTGCAGAAGGCTGTGGAGGCCAAATCACTGAGCGTCTTTAGGACAAAGATAGATAGGTTCTTGATTACCAAGGGGATCAGGGGTTCTGGGGAGAAGGCAGGAGAATGGGGATGGGAAACATATCAGCCACGATTAAATATCTGGGCAGAATAGATGGCTTAATTCTGCTATGTCTTATGGTTTTAGGAATTGTTACAAATTAAAAACAAGTCTTTTAACATTCCCCCAGTAGATTTAAATACAGGAAAAGCACAGGTAGAGTGAGCTTATTAAAGAAAACAAAAAGAATACTTAATATATGAATCGAAGGTCCATAGTTTAGATTTCTCAGTGAGTTATATAACCTAGTCACATGGAAGGGTTTACTGTAGATAATCTGGCGCAGAAGAGAGCTGACAATGTGCTGTTGCCTGCGCTTGTACTGTGGATTCCTAGAAGTTACAGTTCGTGCTATTCGTGGAACATGTGCTGGTAGGTCCTCAGACTCTTTTGGTAATTTCAGTCTCACTGAAATCTGTAATGCCCAGATTAATCTGGGATGGGAGAAAATTTAATGATGAATTAGTTATCTTTTAATATGTGCACCAAATTTATATTTTAACAATGATACAGTCTTCTGTTTTTCGAAGTACTGATAAATGATTCAATATTGTTCAATTAATACTGAAACACATTGATATTTACCATAGCATGCAACCATTTCATGCACAGCATTGAAACCAGGCAATATTTCTTTATGGAGCTTGCTATTTAACTGTTGGGTACAACATTTTTGGAAGTTTTTCTTATCATAAAACTAACCTGAACATGACGCCAACAGGCTTAGCAACTTTCTGCTGTTTCTTGTATATTTGTTTTGAGACGTTTTGACTATGGTTCACGTCATGGGCACCTACTCCTCAGCAACTTATCTGGCATTAAATCGTGTTTTGCAGGCCTGTGCACTGTTAGTTAGCCATTTTTCAGCAATATGGTGGTATGTGTGACAAGACAGGCTGAACATCTGATTGTTCAGCTTTATATTACTGAAACATATTATCATAATTTATCACCATTAATAAATTATTGGAAGGATACAAATGATTTCAAAAGTTTGAGCAGAGGTAAATGTTTGAACATTTACTGGCAGATGAATTTTCTTACTTATTCACTTTCCTTGGCAAGACAGACAGCAGCAGGATTCTCCGTTTCTGAGGCTAAGTGTTGACGCCAAGCAGAAGTTGTGGACTTTCACATCTAAACTGGCGCCAAACCTGGATCGATTCCAATGAGAAATGGAGCCGGATTCGTCAGTTCTGCGATTGATACTCAGGAGGCTGACAATCTGCAGCCGCATATACACACACACTTCACTCCCCCCCACACACCATCCCAGCCAACAAGATGGCAGCAAAGAGAGCTGCACCTCGTTTCACCGACACCAAGCTTAAGACCCTCCTGGACGTGGTGGAGGAGAGGCGCTTGACCCTGTACCCCGGCCCAGGAAGGAGGCTGCCATTCGGCGTGCCAGGACATAGGTGGCAGAGGCTGTGAGCGCCGTTGGCAACGTAGTCCAGATCGGCCAACAGTGCCGGAAGAAACTGCATGACCTCCTCGGGGTGGCCAGGCCGATTAGGCGGCACTGTGACCCGGCACTAACCCTCGTTCCACACACCCATAACTCTACTGCCCCCAATCTGGAGGGTGGTCAAACCCCCACCCTGCACCACATGCCGGCACTCATGTCGGCCGCTATGGCTGTACGCTCTGATCACCGAGACCACCGGCTGCCCATCATGAGTCGAACTGTCTAACACTGTCGTCTTGTGTGTTCCCCCCACCCCCACCAGGAGAATATCGCGGAAAACAGCCGGAAGCTTGAGAAGACTGGAGGGGGGGCTGCGGCCCCTCACCATAGCCGAGCAGAGGGCCCTGGACGTGGTTGGCAGCCCAGAGGAAAGGGAGGTTTGCGAGGTGGAGCTCGGCCACGGGTGAGGAAGTGAGACCCCGCTTAGTTGCGGTTTCCCATGATACTTGTGTCAACTCCCCCCCCCCCCCCCCTCCCCCCTCATGGCCCACAGTCTAATCATGCGTCTTGTCTTGTGTCTTGCAGGACCTGCTGGGGATGGGGCAGGTCCATCAGGCATCTCCCACCCCCAGCCAGTGCCACAACCTGAGCTGGGCACCAACGCTGAGAGCAGCTCAGACACCAGCCCTCCGCCCGAGAATCAGGAGACCCCGGAGCTCAGAGGATGACAGTGATTTTGCATCACAGCTGTCTCCAACACCCTCCACCATCTCAGAGACACTCACCTCAGTTGGGAACTTTAGTGAAGAGACTCCTGGGACACTATCTAGTACTCACAACACAGCTGCTCCAGTAAAGCAGGTGGAGGTAGGAGCCTCCAAGGGGGAAGACAGTCAGAGGGTGGGCCGACCCCAGGGATTAGCTGCCGTCCAGATGGGTCTTGAGCTTCTGGAACGGACAGTCCCATCGATCGTGAGTATGCAGTCACAGAGCCAGGGACTACACGAGAGGTTGTCGGCAAGCATTCAGTAGCTGCAGGGGAAGTTGGAGGAGTCCAACCGCGTGCAGGAGCAGGAGATGCTGCCTACCATGCGTGCCACCCAGGGTAACACAGCATGGGCGACGTCTGCGGTGGAGAATTGGGGGCAATGGTTTCGGCTATGGATCGGCATGTCCAAGACCTGGGGAATTCTGTGCAGGCGCTGGCCAAGGCCCAGGGCTGGATTGTCGTCTCACAGGTGACCATGTCCCAGAGCCACCTGGAAATTGCAGCAGCGCTCCAGAGTGTGGCCCAGTCACAGCAGGCCACGGCCGAAACATCGGGCCGCATTGCCCAGGCACTGGCCGACGTGGTGCAGACAAAGAGGGAGGTGGCCCAGTCCCAGAGGGAGATGGCACTGTCATTGGTTGATGTGACAGATCCAGAAGTTGGTGGCACAGTCAATGGGTGATGTGGCACAGTCCCAGATGGCGATGCTCCACATCCTGTGCTCCATGGCCACGAGCATGCGGACCCTGGTCAAGACAACAGCAGACCCCTAGAGCTGGTAGTGTCAGGTAGCGGGGGAGCCTCAGGGGATAGCTCTGCTCACATCCCATCCTATGGAGTAGCTGGGGGGCCATCTGGCATTCTGAGGGAGGAGGTGGTATTGGGGCACATTAAACACCTGTTACCACTGTTACAACCCGAGTGCTCGGTCTGATGGGTTCCACATCCCCCGACCGTCCCCACCACCCCAGTGATTTGATGGGACCATGTAATAGAATGGCCAGCTCGCATGCAGGGATCACCCAGTTGGATGCGGGAAAGCGCAACCGTGGGCAGGAATCAGACATTGTCAAACGATGCGGAGCACTAGAGCTTATCGCAGAGTGAGTTGTCATCATCCTCCATCCCGTGGACCAGTTTGATGCGCAGCTGAGGTCACATATCAGCTGAAAGTTCGAGTGGAACCCCTTTCGGTTTGTGTAGAACAGCCCGACATCTGCAGGTACCCGCAGGAGGACATGTATTCCGTTGATCACCCCCTGGACCTGGGGCATCCTGGCGGGTGGAGAACCTCGCTTCCCAGGCAACCTGGTTGGCGGAGCCCATTTAAGTGAATGAATTGTGCCGACTGGGCATGCAGGGCCTCCCTGGTGGCACGGATGCACCTGTGAAATCCCGGAGAAGTCTCCACTTGGCACCTGGACGGACCCCGTGGTGTAAAGGTTCAGAGCGACCGTCACCTTGACGGCCACTGGGAGCGGGTCCCCCCCCCCCCATACTCCTGCTGTGCCAATTGAGCCATCATCTGGCAAATAAGCTGCACTGTCGCTCTGCTCAGCTGGAGTCTTTGACGGCATGCCAGGACTGGCAGGTCCTTGAATGACTAGCGGTGCTGGCCAATGAGACATCATGCGGCAACTCTTTGGAATCCCCTCCTCCTTAACCTGTTGGGTGGCTCGCTCTCCATCCTGGGTGGCTGTCACCTGTCCCTCTGCAGCGAAATCTGCTGCTGCACACTCCACGGCTGCCCACTCCGCTGCTGCAGCTTCCTCCTCCTCCTCAAGCAGCCCCAGCTTGTACAATCACAGAGCATTTCCCAGGGTTGCGGCAACTAGCAGGAAGGCCACCATTGCTGGTTGTATTCCAATATCCATTGTCTGCAGGGGCCGAAAGACCGACTTGTTAGCATGGTGCATTCCGAACCAGGTCCACTGGGCTACATGGTGGCCACAATTGGCAACCCTGACCAAGGGTTTAGCTCACTGGGCTAAAGAGCTGGCTTTTAAAGCAGACCAAAGCAGGCCAGCAGCACGGTTCAATTCCCGTACCAGCCTCCCTGAGCAGGTGCTGGAATGTGGCGCTAGGGGCTTTTCACAATAACTTAATTGAAGCCTACTTGTGACAATAAGCGATTTTCATTTTTCATTTCATTTTTCAACCCAGCATCCCGGCAAGGGAAATGACAAACGGCAAAGCCAGCCCCATCAACCCTGCAAAGTCCTCCTTACTAACATCTGGGAGCTTGTGCTAAAGTTAGGAGAGCTCTCACAGATTAGCCGGGCAACAACCTGACATAGTCATACCCACAGAATCATACCTTACAGATAATGTCCCAGACACCGCTATCACCATACCTGGATATGTCCTGACTCACGAGCAAGACAGATCTAACCGAGGTGGCGGCACAGTGGTATACAGTCAGGAGGAGATGCCCTGGGAGTCCTCAACATTGACTCTGGACCCCATGAAGTTTCATGGCTTCAGGTTAAACATGGGAAAGGAAACCTCCTGCTGATTATCACGTACCGGGACCCTCAGCTGATAAATCAGTACTTCTCCATGTTGAATGCCACTTGGAAGAAGCACTGAGGGTGACAAGGGCACAGAATATACTCTGGGTGGGGGGCTTCACTGTGCATCACCAAGAGTGGCTCGGCAGCACCACGACTGACTGAGCTGGCCGGACCCGAAAGGACACAACTTCTAGATCGGGACTGCAGCAGGTGGTGAGGGAGCCAACGAGGGGGAAAAACATGCTTGACCTCATCCTCACCAACCTGCCTGCTGCAGATGCATCTGTCCATGACAGTATTGGTCGAAGTGACCACCGTACTGTCCTTGTTGAGACAAAGGATCGTCTTCATATTGAGGACACCTTCCATTATGTTGTGTGGCACTACCACCATGCTAAATGGAATAGACGTCAAACAGATTTAGCAACTCAAGACTGGCATCCATGAGGGGCTGTGGGACAGCAGCAGCAGCAAAATTGCATTCAACCACAATCTGCATACCGAAAAATGAGGTGTCAACCTGGTGAAGCTACAGCACAGGACTATATATGTGTGCCAAACAGCATAGGCAGCAAATAATATACAGAGTGAAGCGACTCCACAACAAACTCATCAGATCTAAGCTCTGCAGTCTGCCACACCCAGCCATGAATCGGAGTGGACAATTAAACAACTAACATGGATACCCATCCTCAATGATGGAGGAGCCCACCCTATCTGTGCAAAAGGCAAGGCTGAAGAATATGCAACAATCTTCAGCAAGGAGTGCCAATCCATCTCATTCTCCTCAAAGATCCCCAGTATCACAGATGTCAGTCTTCCACCAATACGATTCACTCCACGTGATATCAAGAAGTGTCTGAAGGCACTGGATACTGTAAAGGCTATGGACTCTGACATTATTCCGGCAATAGTACTGAAGTCTTGTGCTCCAGAACTTGCTGCACCCCTAGCCAGGATGTTCCAGTACAGCTACAGCACGGGCATCTACCCGGTAATGTGTAAAATTGTCCAGGTGTGTCCGATGCAGAAGAAACAGGATAAATCCAACCCAGCCAATTACCACCCTATCAGTCTATCTTCACCATCAGCAAAGTGATGGAAGAAGTCATCAACAGTGCTATCAAGCAGCACTTACTCAGGAATAACCTTCTCAGATGCTCAGTTTGGGTTCTTCCAGAATCCCTGACCTCAATACAACCTTGGTTCAAACATGGGCAAAAGAGCTAAATGCCAGAGATGTGGCGAGTGTGACTGCCCTTGACATCAAGGAAGCATTTGACCAAGTATCGCATCAAGGTTGGACAGGATAGCTTTTCATTTGAAAACTTACATTCATCTGAAAGTCTTATCACCCTGTAAATGCACGCAAACGAGGAATGTAACATACGGTATCAAAAGCTGTGAAAGTTGCCATTTCAACAGAAATGCCATATCTAAAAAATGGTTACAGGCTTTAAGTTACAACCCCCACGGAGGTCAAGGGGGGATGGATCATCTGGTTCTCTGTGACCTCTACTGAATATGAACTTCCCCGGTAACAGGACAGGGCTTCCCCTTTAACGATGGCAGCCCACATAGTATAAAAACCCCGACTGGTGTAGGTCAGGTTGGGAGACCCTTCGGGATGTGGAGTTAGTCTTTTGTATATCTAAAACAAACTTTTATTTTGAATTCTACCATTCATTCATTCTGCATGATCTCCGTTTGGATTCTACAATCTACAAATCAATTATGATTAAATTCTCCAGAAATTCTGTTAAAATACGTGTAGACATCAAAACCTGATCAACTGGGCGGCAATGTGGCATAATGGTTAGCACTCCTGCGTCACAGTGCCGAGGACCTGGGTTCAATCTCGGCCTCGGTTCATTGTCCATGTGGAGTTTGCTCATTCTCCCAGTGTCTGCGTGGGTCTCACCCCCACAAACCGAAGATGTGCGGAGTAAGTAGATTGGCCATACTAAATTGCCCTTTAATTGGAAAAAAAATTGGGTACTCTAAATTTATTCTTTAAAAAACCTAATCACAGTTTTGCGCCTTGATTTCTTTAGAATTAACCTGTGCACAGACTGAGCCCCTTCAATGAAAGTCAAGTGAGCATTGTGAATGATATATGGCACAGCATTGCTTCATGATGCGGCTACAATAGAACACCATTGAAACATTAAATAAATTGGACACTGGAGAACAGAATGAGAGGTGGTGGGACAGATCCACAGGCATTAGACTGTAAGAATATTTTTTGCGATAATGGTGTTTAAGTTGTTTTAAACTTGGCCAATTGGATGAAGGCAGCATCTTCAAATAAAACCTGTCTTGTTTATATTGGGAGCTCTCCCAGGTCATATTACTTCAATTTTGTCAGTGCAGTGCACTCAGAAGAGCTCTATCCTGACTGGTAGGTTGGGCAAGAGCAAGAATAGGACAGTGCTATTTTTATTGCCTTGACTTATGATGACAGAGCGACAGGATTCTGATGTGAATTGTATCATTGCATTTGGCAAGCAAAGACAAGAATGGCACCAAACAATTCATTTTTAAGGAACTTACTGTATCATCACAGAGGGCATTGCACTAAAGTTTGGCAAAGGCGGAAGGAATAGAATATAGAATTTATCTTCTCCTGTCCAGTCCGGATTCAAACCTGGTCATGAAAGTGAAAACAGCTTTCTAAAATATTCTGCCAGCCAGTCTTAGACTGACATGTATTTTGGAAATCACACGGGAGATTTCCATATCAAAGGTTATACATTACGTATATAGTTTCCCACGCACTTAAAGTACAGCATAAAACATTTAAGCCTCATTACCAGTCGACACAGTACAAACGTTAGCCCATATTTCTTGCCTTCGATGATCGTAAACTTAATTTAAAGTATTGTAAATATTTTAACTTTAATGCTTACTTTAAAAATAACTATGGCCAGGTACTTGACATGTCAACTTTGCCATTTTTGTAGTGTCACTGCAGGCAACACTCATCTAATGGAGTACTGCCTATGGTTGAATTGGATTCGTTTTAATACGTCACTGTTGAATAAATTGTTGAAGGTGAACGACTTAAATCAAATTGGAATGCATCATTGCCACATTTGTGTATGGTGACATTGATGGAAATGGTGTACCCCTATTCTGGTTCTTTCTTATCCAAAACACAAACCCTTTAAAAAAAAAGTCATTTTTCAAAAAAACTACTTTCAGATACAAATGACTTTTACAACACAGTGACATGAAATGGGAAGAATTGGTTAACCATCTCTAGATTGGAATATGCCAAAATGGTGGAAAGATTGGAAATAATTGAATGACCCCTTGTCATTTAAACCTTTAAAGCATTTGTGGTCCCAGCATTTCAGAGGTCTTAAGTTAATTTGGAATTCATCAAATTTACCTAAATTAATAGGACAGATAAGTGGTGGAAGACTGGTATGAACGGAGGAAAAAGGGGTGAAGAATTGTCTGAATAGAGAAGGGATGAGGGGTTAAAAATGGTTTCAACGGTGATGTCCACAGATCAGGATATGTCCTTTTTGTGCCCTGACAGTTTGAAGCCCTTCTAGAGTTCTGCAGATGCCAATGCGAGCCACAAGGTGGCAGTATCACCTACCCCTTTCCATGAAATGATTCCTCCCAGATAAATAATCCCTTTTTTTTATTTGGTGTTTACAGGAACAAAATAAGTGGAACCGTCGTATCAAGTAGGCTTATGGATTTATTTGGAAATATAATCTGCAAGGTAAAAAATCTTCACGCTAAAATATAATGTTTAGTCTTCCAACAGATCTTGGTGCAGCTTGTGAAAAGGATGACACTACTCCAGCAAAAACCTGACATGACGTTTATACTTCAGAAGTATGGTTTTATATGGATTACCTTATTGCAATTGTTATCAACATTTCTTTACCAAGCCGCTGAAACCATTCAGTGGGTGTTTGTTCACATTTTAAGCCTTTAAAAGGTCGGACCTACAGTTAGTGTTGTGTGTATAACTGTTAACTAAATCACAAATGCACCTGAAGGAAAACACATTGATACCACAAATGTATAGTTAGTTAAACATTCTGAACTAAATCAAAGTTACATTTATACAACATGCAATTCAATGCAAATATAGCACCTTTGAAGGATTTTACAATTTACAAATCACAGTGTGCGATTCAAGTATTTTGATACAAACATTAGTACAGATGTTTTGGGATGTGTTGTTTTTATTTGTATGTGCAGTATTTTATTCTGGAATGTACTATCACGATTCAATTACTCCCCATTGTAATTTCTTTAATCTGTCTGAGAACATCTTGGGCAGTGTTGCCACAAAATGCTCAGTAACGGTGACCATGCTATGGTGTCCGTTGTAGCCATCTGTGATGGCCACCTGCAAAGGACCATGGGAATTGTGGCCAACCCAGGACTCAGACAGATACAGAACTTCTGTGCATTTGCAACCCAGATAGCGAGACCTGATCATAGCCCCCGCTCTTTTACATTCTAATGGCCCATTTTCCCGGAACAATAGGACTGTACTCAAGAAACCGATACAGCCAAAGGCTGGTCGGCGCCACTCCCTTTACTCAGAGAGCCCAACTGCCAAGGTCAATGACATCTAAGGACCCGCCCAGCTACCAAGGCATCCGCTCCTTTATTGCCAAAATTGAAGGCAGTGATCAAAGCCTGTCGAATTATTGGATCCAAGGTTAAAGACCGCCCAAAGAGCGCAAAATCCCAGAAGGATTAAAAAAAAAGAGGACACAGCCATGTGTTCTGTCTCTTTTGGATCCGGCCTGTGCCAGCCTCCTTTGAATCCGGCTTGTGCCAGCCCAACTGCGGCATAACGACCAGACAGCCAAGTTCAAGACCAACGATCGCTACCTGACGGATGAGCCCAGCAGAAACAGAGCCACTTCTTCAAACCAGCCAAGATAAAGGCCTTATCCACTTTCACAGTGCCGGTCGCCTGAAGTTAAGTATAGGTAATTGTTGTTGATAGGTGTAGTTTAACTTGTAGTATATTGTGCTTGCATGTCGAAGTAACCCTTGTGTGTAAAGAAACCGGGCGTGATTCTCCGCCCCCCACGACGGGTCGGAGAATAGCGGGAGGGCCTTCCCGACATTTTTCCCGACCAGTCGCTATTCTCCCCCCCCACGGCCACCCCACGACACGAATCGCTGCTCGCCATTTTTTTACGGCGAGCAGCGATTCTCCCCTATGCGATGGGCCGATTTCCCAGGCCTTTCCGGCCGTTTTCACGAATTTAAACACACCTGCTATCACAGTTCGTGAAAACGGCCGCAAAGTGCCGTTCTGGAGAACCCTGCCACCGATTGGCACGGCCGCACCATGGCCGTGCCAAAGGTGGCATGGGCCCGCGATCGGTGGGCACAGATCACGGGCAGCGGGTCCGATTCTCGCGCACTCTTTGTCCCTCCGCCGCCCCGCAGGATCAGTCCGCGGGGCGGCTGAGGGGCATGACGGACCGCGCATGCGCGGGTTTGACGCATATGCGCGATGACGTCATCCGCGCATGCGCGGGTTGGAGCCGTCCAACCCGCGCATGCGCGGCTGACGTCATCGTGCGCGTCAGCTTCCGTGAATTTTGGCGGCCGGGTTTAGCGAACATTCGCTAAGCCCGCGCTGCCGTTCTTCCCGGGGCCGCGATGCTAGCCCCGATCGGGGGGGGGGGGGTGAATCGGGTCCCAGGAGGGGGCGCGGAGGCTGCCGTGAAACACAGCCAGTTTCAAGGCAGCCTTTACGACTCTCCGCATTTGCGGAGAATCGCGCCCACCATCTTTGAACTTGAACTGACTGGTTGTGTGGTAATTTGACCGATATACGGGAAAGCCTTGTGGTTCAGTAAGAGAAACAGAAACACCCACAGTATTGGCGACGCTGTTG